>NC_048586.1:13202500-13247500 GCF_013265735.2 Oncorhynchus mykiss | reverse complement strand
ACGTCAAACACATGGAAACCGTGTGTTCGATGTATTTGCTACCATTCCACCTGTTCCGCTCCAGCCATTACCACGAGCCCGTCCTCCCCAGTTAAGGAGCCACCAACCTCCTGTGAGTGTGATCTGTATGTCTACCAGCCTGGGCTTACTATTATAACGACCATATGGATGGAGAGAGAAGTGGGTTCACCTCCCAGGTATTCATGGGCGTGTTTGAGATATCAGAGTCCTTCTCTCCATGTCACGCATCACTGCGCTGTACACTTTGTCTCCTGACACACAGGGAGATTGACAGTTCATGTATACACACACGTGTGCAAGCATGCATAATTAACGCACAAACACACACACACACACATACAAACACATGCGCAAGCATGAAAATCACACAGATAAACACACTCAGACACATACACACTCAGACACACACTGTTTTGTGCAGACCGATCACTAGAAAGAGCGTTTGAAAAAACCTATAAACGATTGGCCAGCGCTGGGAGCAAGCGCATGATGCTCGGAGCCTGAGCACGTTGCTTAGACCCCTGCACTACAGCAGTTTGCAATGCTCTAGCAAGCTGCGAGAATACTGAGAATATTGATGATACCTGATAGTTTAAAGCCTTCCCCAAACCGTACCCCTTACCTTAACCACTCAGTATTAATACCTCAACTTAACCCTTGGAGCTGTTTCTGGTTTAACCCTGGTTTAACAACGTGGAATGAATGCGCCAAAAATAGACGGTCACCCATAATACGTCGAATTTCGAAAGGGAACTATGAGATCTTTGGTTTTGATAGTGTAACTATCATCAGTGACTCTCAGCTTTACTCTCTCACCTACTAGTGCTGGTCTGTCATGACTTTGAAGAGGGTGTGCGTTGACGCACGTGCGTGCACTCGTGTGTGCGAGTGAGTCTCCGTGTGTATCTGAGTACGTGTGTGTGAGTATGGCCTGTTAAGTGCTCTAACTGTCCCTGTGTGTCATCACACACTCAATAGGGGTCAGTGCCGAGAGGGTAGTGTTTCAGGAGCAGTGTTATGGGTCAGAGTGCAGAGAGGAGGGGAGGAGGAGGGGAGAGGAGAGGAGAGGAGATGACAGAAACAGGTAGACGTCATCTTTCATCCGTTTAATTGTTTGTGGGATCGTGGGTGTATGCCTGTCTGAGTTTGTTTACTTGCTACCCTGTGTGTGACCGTGTGTGTCTGTGTGGTTTGCCTTGAGATAGCTGACCTACTGCAGTAGGGTATAGTTACGGTTGTTTGTTGTTGTTTGTTGTTGTTTGGGAATGTTTTCTCAGCCCTCTCCTCTGTTTATTTACCTAGTGGTCAGGAGCAGGCTATACGCCCCGGTCACTGTGGGAAACCCAGTAAGAGACTGGGAGAAGCGTGTGAACACACACACTGGTCGGGTCAACACACACACCCTTCGCGTGAACACACACAACCGTCTCAACACTACTGTCACCGTCCTTCACCATCTGTCACTCTGTCCCCAGAGTCCTCACCTGTCACACACAGGGAGGCACTGCTGGGGTCAGGGGGCGGGGTGGGCCACACTAGGGGGCGGGGGGCCGCAGGACCGTGGCAGGGGACAGACAACACCATTAGAGGGAAGAGAGAGAGAGGAGGGGAGAGGGAGGTAGGGAGGGGTAGAGAAAGAGGGAGGAAGCATTGAAGAGAATAGAGTCATAGGAGAGGACAGGGGGAAGAGGTTTAATAATAGCAGATCTGTGCAAGAGGAGGGAGGGAGAAAGAGATGGAGGAAGGGTAGAGGTGGAAGTGGTAAGATAAGAGGATAGTAGTTAAACAGATTGTGAGACATGGCCAAGGACAATGCAAGGGAGAGAAACACATGGTTAAGAGGACGGAAAAGGCTCAAACTAGACCTCTCCTGAGGGACCATCGTAAAAAATCTTCCTTCCTCATCTGACGTCACTTGAGTATGTGTACCCGTGCCTTACCTCTCGCCCTATCACTCTATCACTCTTCACCTCTCCTTCCTACTCTCTCCCCTTTCCTGCTCCACTCTCCTATCTTCCTTTTTCCCTGCTGGGAGGTCATGTTTTTCTAGATGTTTTAGTATGAATGGGAGGGATGAGGACCATAAAATCACCCCTTTTCTCCTCTAACCCCCTGGGTTTGTTCCCAGCTCTTATCAGAGCAGCTTACCGATCACTATATCTGTACACAGCCCATCTCTAAATAGCACAGAGTGGAGCAGGAAAGGGGAGAGAGTAGGAAGGAGAGGTGAAGAGTGATAGAGTGATAGGGCGAGAGGTAAGGCACGGGTGCACATACTCAAGTGACGTCAGATGAGGAAGGAAGATTTTTTACGATGGTCCCTCAGGAGAGGTCTAGTTTGAGCCTTTTCTCTACTTGCACATCATCATCTGCACATCTATCACTCCAGTGTTAATTCTAAATGGTAATTGTTTTGCCACTATGGCCTATTTATTGCCTTACCTCCCTAATCTTATTACATTTGCACACACTGTACATATATTTTATTATTGTGTTATTGACTGTACGTTTGTTTATCCCATGTGAAACTCTGTTGTTGTTTTTGTTGCACTGCTTTGTTTTATCTTGGCCTACCTGGTTAAATAAAGGTGAAATACAATTATTATTTTTTTAAATATGACTATATCTGCGCAAATAACATACATGTATATATCATGAACACAAAATGAAGTCAGTCAATCTGGAGCTTCCAAATTATACTTGAAATACAGTATACTGGTAAAACATCAACCACAACTATAAAGGTAACACTCCATGTTTTCTGAATTCAACAACTCAGCTGGTGAAACCACAATCCCATAAGTTCTCAGGATGGCATCAAACTGAGAGACATTCTCCAAAAGTCTAAAAATCACACCCAGAAAACACAGGGTGAAAAAGGGCCAGACAGAAAAAAATAAACCTCAGCCATTCATCATCCATCTTGGAGGCATTGACCTTTCCTTTTCATAACTTCCCTCAATTGATCTGCCCTGTTGGCAGTGTAGTGTGGCATGTTGTCTCCTCTGTGTTGAGGTGGCGCCGTCGCCCACAAATCAAACATGGCCGCCAGTGGTTGGTGTTGTCAGGCTCAGTGGCGTTGAGCGGGTGCCAGCGACGGAATTCCTTCTCCGGCGTTAGCATTCAGCCTGCATAGGTCACGACCAGCAGGCTTTTGTGTCCCACCGACCCTGTGTCACCGCTGTGTGGTAGGGGGATACAAATGTGGCGAGTCAATGAAAGTCTCTCTCACACACACATTGACACACACACACAAGCACACACACACACACACACACACACACACACACACAATCACTTAGTTACGGAGTGTCATTCAGAGACACAGTTAGTGAGTTAGACAGAGGCTTTCAAAGAAAGACATTTACAAAGAACCACATGGTTACACATCCACAGTCATATGTTCACACACAGAAAAATGTGTCCTCGTTCCCCAATACTGGAATTGTGTCTGAGTTTTTCAATTTTATGTGTGGGTGTAACAGGGCTGCTGACAGCTTAACTTTCTCCACTGTCTGACTGCCCCCACACTGGGCTTGAACCAGTTTTGGCCCCTCATAGGAAGTACTGACCTTTAGGCATTGTCTTGGGCCAATTGCCATGCGGCCAGAGGTGACAGAGAGTACATACATTAGGGCCGAGCCTACTAATCTACTAGTATTACTAGTATTACTTCTACCAGCACTACTACTACTTCTACTACTACATGACTGACCGAAACCGTGTACGTTTCAGTGAGCTTTCATTGCATGATGACTCATGATTCATAACAGGTCTGTGCCAAGACCTGCGATATGGTATAATCCGCCATAAGCTGTCGTTACATAGCCTATCTTGTCAAACAGCATGTCAGCTATATACCTTAGCTATTGCAAAGGAGCATTCAAATAAAGTGAGACAGATTTCATAAATATGTTTGTTCATGTCTTTTTGAGTATCTTTCTCTAGGTGTGTCTGTCTGTAACCTCAACTATTCAATTAAGGGAAAAACAGCCCAGTGGTTGATTTTGAAATCCCCAACGTGAGTCACTCTCACGTCCCTCTAGCCTTTCCAAACCAAAGCCAGGGAGTATAACAAAGGACAAAACTAAGAGAGAGTTAGCCCAGCTATTTCATACAGCCATAGAGATTGTAGCCATACAGCCTTATTCTAAAATTGACTAAATAGTCCCCCCCCCCCCATCAATCTACACACAATACCCCATAATGACAAAGCAAAAACTGTTACAAATAAAAAAATACATAATAAAAATAAAAAAACTGAAATATTACATTTACATAAGAATTCAGACCCTTTACTCAGTATTTTGTTGAAGCACCTTTGGCAGCGATTACAGCCTTGAGTCTTCTTGGGTATGACGCTACAAGCTTGACACACCTGTATTTGGGGAGTTTCTCCCATTCTTCTCTACAGATCCTCTCAAGCTCTGTCAGGTTGGATGGGGAGCATCGCTGCACAGCTCATTTTCTTGTCTCTCCAGATCAGGTTCATGTCCGGGCTCTGGCTGGGCCACTCAAGGACATTCAGAGACCAAAGCCACTCCTGCTTTGTCTTGGCTGTGTGCTTAAGGTCGCTGTCCTGTTGGAAGGGGAACCTTCACCCCAGTCTGAGGTCCTGAGCGCTGTGGAGCAGGTTCTCATCAAGAATCTCTGTACTTTTCTCCGTTCATCTTTGCCTCGATCCTGACTGGTCTCCCAGTCCCTGCCACTGAAAAACATCCGCACAGCACGATGCCAGGTTTCCTCCATACTTGACCCATGGCATTCAGGCCAAAGAGTTCAATCTTGTTTTCCTGAGAGCAGAGAATCTTGTTTCTCATGGTCTGAGAGTCCTTTAGGTGCTAATGGCAAACTCCAAGTGTGCTGTCATGTGCCTTTTACTAAGGAGTGGCTTCAGGCTGGCCAATCTACCATAAAGGCCTGATTGATGGAGTGCTGCAGAGATGGTTGTCCTTCTGGAAGGTTCTCCCATCTCCACAAGGGAACTATAGAGCTCTGTCAGAGTGACCATCGGGTTCTTGGTCACCTACCTGACCAAGGCCCTTCTCCGATTGCTCAGTTAGGCTTGACGGCCAGCTCTAATAAGAGTCTTGGTGGTTCCAAACTGCTTCCATTTAAGAATGATGGAGGCCATTTTCTTGGGGATCTTCAATTCTGCAGACATTTTTTGGTACCCTTCCCCAGATCTGTGCCTCGACACAATCCTGTCTGAGCTCCTGTCTGATCTCTATGGACAAATCCTTCGACCTCATGGCTTAGTTTCTGCTCTGACATGCACTGTCAACTGTGGGACCTTATATAGACAGGTGTGTGCCTTTTCAAATCATGTCCAATCAATTGAATTTACCACAGGTGGACTCCAATCAAGTTGTAGAAACATCTCAAGGATGATCAGTGGAAACAGGATGCACCTGAGCTCAATTTCGAGTATTGAATACTTTCCAAAGGCACTGTATATATAATAATAATACATATAGCAGCATCAGAGTAGCTCCAAAGTAGCTCTCCGTATACTTAGCCCTCATTTAAAACGCTATTCTAGTGTTTTGTTGTATGGTATGTTAAATGCAGAACATGCTTCTCTTTCTCAGGGTCATTTGAATGTAGGCATTGGCCTGTGCTATACCGCCTCTCCAAGCTTCAGAGAGATATCATATGAGCTGGATATGAATAAATGTGTGTGTGTGTGTGTGTGTGTGTGTGTGTGTGTGTGTGTGTGTGTGTGTGTGTGTGTGTGTGTGTGTGTGTGTGTGTGTGTGTGTGTGTGTGTGTGTGTGTGTGTGTGTGTGTGTGTGTGTGTGTGTGTGTGTGTGTGTGTGTGTGTGTGTGTGTGTGTGTGTGGGAGAGAGAGAGAGAGAGAGTGTGTGTGTCCACCTCTCCTCTTTTCTCTCCAGCTCCCATCTCTATTCTTAAAGCTTTATTATAGGCAGAGGCCTTAATGCTCTCTCTCTCTCTCTCTCTCTCTCTCTCTCTCTCTCTCTCTCTCTCTCTCTCTCTCTCTCTCTCTCTCTCTCTCTCTCTCTCTCTCTCTCTCCCTCTCTCCCTCACTCTGTCTCTCTCTCTCTCTCTCTCGCTCTCGCTCTCTCTCTCTCTCTCTCTCTCTCTCTCACTCTCCCTCACTCTGTCTCTCTCTCTCGCTCTCTCTCAGACATTAAGCACATTGCCTTGCTGCACATCACATTACTCCAAACCATAACACGCTTTTCTTTGCGGGGGTCTTCGATGTCTACCCACTCTGCTCCCGTTCCTCTGCACTGATCGCTCCATTACACACACAGACATCACACACAAACACACACACTGCACACCGCGGGTCACTAACGGAGAGACGGATATACTCGCCTCAGACACCATCACTCCCATGCGAAACGGAACCTCTCCCCTCCTCACTCTCTCTCGTTCTCTCATTTTCTCTCTCCCGTTCCATGTCATTTGGTTACAAAGCCTTAGAAACTGTCTCTGTCACAGTTGCCGTGGCATCTCCGGGTAATTGGGTTTAAAAATGACACCTTCTCGTGGAGTGAGAGAGAGGGAAGTGCAATTTGGTGTCTTCTAGGGCACAAGGGTGACATGTATATTCAGTAAAGATCTATGGGATGGGATAGAACTGACTGAAGTTCAGTGTTAAGTAATGAGAGGAGAGATCTGTCAGAGATGTCACTGAGCAGGGAACTTTGTTACCATAGAATGCTCTAATCTATTCCATAGTATTCTCTATACCAGTATGATCTCTGTTTTTCTCATTTGTTATGGTAAATCCATACATCTGAAATGAACATTTGTGAGACTATTCCTCCTCCTAAAGGGAATACACACACACACACACCCACTCTCACATACACTCACATCCAAACCATGGCATCACGGGGCGTCATCTCTATATGTTCTCTTAATGTCATGCTGTATTGAGATGAAGGGAAGGGCTGCAGTTGAACTGAGTGTTTCTGGTTGTAGCAGAGGACACTGTTTCAGGCTCATAGGCGGTGCCAGAGGTCTATGATTTGTGTATGTGTGCGTGTGTGCTCGTATTGCGTGTGTGCCCGTACATGTGTGTGCGTGTGAGTGTGCGTGCACTGGGAATAGGGCTCTGACAAGCCCCATTTACATTCATTAGAGGGCCTGTTGTTGCCTCCAACTCCATATGGCAGCGATCCACAGCTGTCCCTGCCACTGTGACTTCCTATAGATCACGCTCATCAGAGGGGAGAGGCCACTAATCAACAGCAAAATGTCTGCGCACAGAGCCCCCGCAAAGCACAGAGCCCCCGCAAAGCACAGAGCCCCCGCAAAGCACAGAGCCCCCGCAAAGCACAGAGCCCCCGCAAAGCACAGAGCGGTAAGGGAAGTGTGGAGGAGATAGTTGAAGTGTGGAGGAGGTTGCTAAAGTGTGGAGGAGATAGTTGAAGTGTGGAGGAGGTAGCTAAAGTGTGGAGGAGATAGTTGAAGTGTGGAGGAGGTAGTGGAAGTGTGGAGGAGGTAGCTATTTGTGTGTCCATTACAAACCCATTTCTAAATACTCATGAGAGCCTCATGCAGTTCTTAAAAGGGAAAACTATCAAATACAGGTACATGGCATGAAAAGAGTGAGTCCCCTGAGGCTTCCGCCAAACACAAAATGCTTTGTAAATGTATGCAGTGTGTGTGGTTATGTGTGTGTGCATGGCTATGATCGTACTTTTTTTTAAGAATAAAGGCTCTTTTCATTATATTAGGGCAGACTACCGCGTGTCATTCTACAAAACACCCCTCTTCCAGCCATTTCCTATTAAGATTATCAACCCATCTAACCCACCTGCTAGTCCTAACTTTCCACTGGAAACATTCTCCAAATGTCCCAGTTAAGTTACACTTCACTTTTGCCTGACTCACTCTCTGAAGGAATAAACTTGATAAAAGCTGTTTCCTCTGTAGAATCCTCTCGCTGTCAGAGCTTAGTAGACTATATACAACACTGCATTTCACAATGATGGGAGCACAATGAGGGATTGGGGCTATGAATTACAGAAATAGTGTCTTTACCAAGCAGCAGACGGGGTTTCAGCGGTTGGCGCAGGTAGTGATGACATTTGAGTGGTTTGGTTTCGTGAGCTCGCTGTCACAGGAAGCTTAATGTCACTCGTCGACCGTGTGAGGTAACAATGGAGGACAGGCGACGGTGTTTAGCAACAGCGTGTGACTTCACCACTCCGAGCCACAGATCAATATGGTACCGTGCGGAACGACAAAAACTCAGAGAGCGTTATCTCTCTTAAGGCCCAGGCACCACAGCCTAATATGGATTTGTTTTCATCTTAATCATCCCATAATCAAATTGTACTAGTTCAATGTAGACACAAATCTACTACGTTCTTCTATTAAACATTTTCTGAAACAATGTATCAAATTAGGTGACAATGCATTACATATGCAGGTATTTGCATATACTGCAAATCCATTTTCTGGACACTGGATGAAGCCTAAATATTATTTGTTTCATTTTGTTAAGACAGTAACTCAGGCCAAATTATGGATAATTACTTTTTTCATCTTTCTCTCCGCACATAAAATGTTATCTAGAATAAAATAACATATTTAAGGATAAGCACAACATTTTTGTTGAATGTAGATGATTCTGAAAGGAATCATTTTTGGGGGGGCATGTGGGAAGAGTCTGACTTTCATTAAAATGGCAGTTAAAGACAAGTACACTGACTATAGCCTACCAATCACCATCTCTTCAAAGTAAGTTACTACAATAAGTCCAGTTTATAACATTCTCTATCAAAATGGGCTTTGAAACGGTGTGTGATTCAATTTAGTGAGGTTTGAAATTATGGATGTACTGTATGTTAATTTAAAAGGCTAGGTCAAAGACTCCAGCTACCCAAGACATAGACTGTTCTAGACTGTGCTATTGCACGGCAAGTGGTACCAGTGCTCCAAGTCTGGAACCAACAGGACCCTGAACAGATTCTACCCCCAAGCCATAAGACTGCTAAAAAAGACAGCTAAATAGATCATTAAATGGCTACCCGGACTGCCTGCATTGACCCATTTTTTTACTAACACTTTTGCACTGACTCTATGCACACACTGGACTCTACCCACACATTCACACATACTTACACTAACACCCCAGCACACACACACACACACACACACACACACACACACACACACACACACACACACACACACACACACACACACAAACACACACACACACACACACACACACACACTACATATACGCCCACACACACATTACATGCACACACATGCATACTGAATACACACACACACATGCACTTTCACACTCACCACATACACTGCTGCTATTGCTCCACATACACTGCGGCTACAGCTCAGTCTATCATCTATCCTGTTGCCTAGTCATATTACCGCTAACTATACACTGAGTGTACAAAACATATGTCCATGACATAGGATGACCAGGTGAATCCAGGTGAACGCTATGATCCCTTATTGACGTCACTTGTTAAATCCACTACAGTCAGTGTCGATGAAGGGGAGAGAGGTTGAAGACGGATTTTTAAGCCTTGAGACAATTGAGACATGGATTGTTTATGTGTACCATTCACAGAGTGAATGGGCAAGAAGAAATATTTAAGTGCCTTTGAACAGGGTATGGTTCTTGGTACCAGGCACACATGGGTTTGTGTCAAGAACTGCAACGCTACTGGGTTTTTCACACTCAACAGTTTTCCGTGTGTATCAACAATGGTCCACCACCCAAAGGACATCCAGTCAACTTGACACAACTGTGGGAAGCATTGTAGTCAACATGGGCCAGATATACGTACATGTTTGTGTTTGGGGAGCATACAGGCAGAGGATGGAAGACGTAGATAAGATTCTCGCTCATGTCACCCACACTCTGACAAGGACAAACGCCAGTGGACTGACTGACTGACTCAAACCCATTCCTTCCCAGGATATTGTCAGAATGAGGTCACCCTGATACTTCCTGATACTTCCTGCAATCAGAAGCCTCCGAGGACGGGGCCTATGATTGCTGCCACGCGTGGGACATTGTGTGTTTTCTTGTGACAGAGACACAGTGTGTGTGTGGGGGTGGGGACGGACTCTGTCTCTTGGTGTGACTGACTGGGATGGGAACGGCAATGAGGACACAACGTCCACACCTCACCTTTGACCTTAAGACGGGATTAGCTCGGAACAACACGGACCCTCATGCTAACCGTAGCATCCTCAGGAAGTAGCCTCTCTTTTCCTCTCTCTTCACCCATGTATTTCCCTCCATCCCACTGTCACTCATAGTAAACAGCCAACTAGCTGTCCTGTCGTTGGTTAGATGTGATGTGAAGTCAGGGGTGGAGTTGACGTTTCCGAGGAAAGGTTCAGACACCCTCACTGTGTGGTTTCAATGGAGCGGATAGCGTCCTGTAGCAGTTCCCCTGTGGCCGTTTGTAGCGACCGGAATTGACACAAAATGGTCTGCAGTCGCTCTCCCCCATACAGCCTACGGCCCACTAATCAAGAAGCTGACAGTCTGCTTGTCTCTCTCATTAGCCCTCCAGTGTCTTTATGTACCGGGCATAATCACACACTAACCCTCCCACACTAACTCTGGCCACCGTCCACCCACCACCACACACATGTCTGGGTTGGTAGAGCGATAGTAATTACACACCGTTTTAACGATAATTAGCATCCAGCTGGAGACCGAGTCTTTGTAAGTCTCTATAAAATAAATTGCCTAGAGCTACTGAATACTATAGTAGTCTGGTCTTCTGGGCTTTGCTTTTAAAAGTGGGTAGTTGTTGTTGTTCGATTATGTGCACGTTGCGTGTAGGGGAAAGGTCAGTGGCATTAGGATCAACTGTCACATCGATTGACATGCGCAAATGAACATCAAAATGGCGGCAATGAGCGGCGTGTACGTGGTTCATTTGTACACAGCGTAGTCTGTGTGTGTACACTGTGATGCTGAGTGAGTGGAACCTAGCAATGTTGCATTCGAATGCTCTGGAGTCTTGTGGAACGCGTGAGTCCCGTCGAATGTCTGTATTCTGTGGAATCTGTGAATGCCACAGGGTTTGTGGACTTTTTCTTCAGTTGCTGAACCCTTTGTTGTCGTTCTGTGCTTGAGAGAGTGTGGATGCCAGCGTGCGTGTGTCATTAAAACATGCTCTTATTTTGCCATCTGCTCAAGCATGTTGTCTATCTTTCTCTCTTCGTTCTAACCCCCCTCCCTCTCTGTCCCTCCATTCCTCTCCATCTCTCTCTCCCTGGCTCTCCTTCCTGCACACCGAGGCCAATTCACCTTATAACAGACGCGTGGACAGATGTTCCCCAGGCGATACACACCCTCTCTCTCTCTTCCTTCCCCTCTTCCCCCATTCCCGTGCCCTGACATGATGAGTAGGACAAAGCTACCATCCCAGGCGTCCGTGTCAGCAGAATGCGTGCCGAATGAGCCTGCCTTCGCCTTATCTCCCTACAACACAACACAGCCACCACCGCCCGTACATGTTCTCCCTCATCTCCTCGCTCACCCCGTGCTCCCCGGCGTGGCCAATTGGCATCCCCTCAGAGCACCAGGGGTTACTGCTCCCAAGGGGGCACGTTGCCCGACCTCTGACCCTTTCCCAGGATTCTCCTCTGCTGGCCGGCTCTGGATTGCATTTTATGCTCCGTAAATCTCCCTTCTCCAGCTTTCATCTCCAAGCGCAGAGCCGTTCTCTCTGTTCTCCCTCGACAGCACTTCAATGTCACAGCACGCTCTGGCCTTCTGTGGACTGGTCTGAGTTGATACATGTGTCAGTTAGTGTGTGCTGTGTGTTGGCATGTGTCTGCGTGATTCACAGCACCGTGCGTGTGCTGTGTTTCTATTTGTCCTGTGAGAGAAAAATACAATCAGCTGTCAAGCTGCTGAGATGAGGCGACCTTGGAGTGGTCAACCCTGCAGAACAACCATTTTAGTCTCAAAAAGCTTAGCACTAGTGTGGAGGTAGTTCACATGGGTATGTGTATATGTGCGTGCTTGCAAGCTTGTGCCTGTGCCTGTGCCTGTGCCTGTGCGTGTGCGTGTGCGTGTGCGTGTGTGTGTGTGTGTGTGTGTGTGTGTGTGTGCATGCGTGCGTGGCTGTGTGTGTGTGTGTGTGCGTGCATGCGTGCGTGTCTGTGTGTGTGTGTGTGTGTGTGTGTGCTGACCTCGGTAATGATGGTACGGCGGACCCTCCAGTCATCACACAGCGGTCTAGCAGCAGAAACAGGAACATCCTAATGGCCTTACCAATGTTACCAATGAGAGAACACTGGAAGGATGCGCCCAGGGCTTTTTCTCCCCACATTAAATAATAACTGCATTTCTTAACCACTCACACACACAAAGAACAGACAGACAGACAGACAGACAGACAGACAGACAGACAGACAGACAGACATATATATCAAATCAAATCAAATCAAATTTTATTTGTCACATACACATGGTTAGCAGATGTTAATGCGAGTGTAGCGAAATGCTTGTGCTTCTAGTTCCGACAATGCAGTAATAACCAATAAGTAATCTAACTAACAATTCCAAAACTACTGTCTTGTACACAGTGTAAGGGGATAAAGAATATGTACATAAGGATATATGAATGAGTGATGGTACAGAGCAGCATAGGCAAGATACAGTAGATGGTATCGAGTACAGTATGTACAAATGAGATGAGTATGTAAACAAAGTGGCATAGTTTAAAGTGGCTAGTGATACATGTATTACATAAGGATACAGTCGATGATATAGAGTACAGTATATACGTATGCATATGAGATGAATAATGTAGGGTAAGTAACATTATATAAGGTAGCATTGTTTAAAGTGGCTAGTGATATATTTACATCATTTCCCATCAATTCCCATTATTAAAGTGGCTGGAGTTGAGTCAGTGTCAGTGTGTTGGCAGCAGCCACTCAATGTTAGTGGTGGCTGTTTAACAGTCTGATGGCCTTGAGATAGAAGCTGTTTTTCAGTCTCTCGGTCCCAGCTTTGATGCACCTGTACTGACCTCGCCTTCTGGATGATAGCGGGGTGAACAGGCAGTGGCTCGGGTGGTTGATGTCCTTGATGATCTTTATGGCCTTCCTGTGACATCGGGTGGTGTAGGTGTCCTGGAGGGCAGGTAGTTTGCCCCCGGTGATGCGTTGTGCAGACCTCACCACCCTCTGGAGAGCCTTACGGTTGAGGGCGGAGCAGTTGCCGTACCAGGCGGTGATACAGCCCGCCAGGATGCTCTCGATTGTGCATCTGTAGAAGTTTGTGAGTGCTTTTGGTGACAAGCCAAATTTCTTCAGCCTCCTGAGGTTGAAGAGGCGCTGCTGCGCCTTCTTCACAATGCTGTCTGTGTGAGTGGACCAATTCAGTTTGTCTGTGATGTGTATGCCGAGGAACTTAAAACTTGCTACCCTCTCCACTACTGTTCCATCGATGTGGATAGGGGGGTGTTCCCTCTGCTGTTTCCTGAAGTCCACAATCATCTCCTTAGTTTTGTTGACGTTGAGTGTGAGGTTATTTTCCTGACACCACACTCCGAGGGCCCTCACCTCCTCCCTGTAGGCCGTCTCGTCGTTGTTGGTAATCAAGCCTACCACTGTTGTGTCGTCCGCAAACTTGATGATTGAGTTGGAGGCGTGCGTGGCCACGCAGTCGTGGGTGAACAGGGAGTACAGGAGAGGGCTCAGAACGCACCCTTGTGGGGCCCCAGTGTTGAGGATCAGCGGGGAGGAGATGTTGTTGCCTACCCTCACCACCTGGGGGCGGCCCGTCAGGAAGTCCAGTACCCAGTTGCACAGGGCGGGGTCGAGACCCAGGGTCTCGAGCTTGATGACGAGCTTGGAGGGTACTATGGTGTTGAATGCCGAGCTGTAGTCAATGAACAGCATTCTCACATAGGTATTCCTCTTGTCCAGATGGGTTAGGGCGGTGTGCAGTGTGGTTGAGATTGCATCGTCTGTGGACCTATTTGGGCGGTAAGCAAATTGGAGTGGGTCTAGGGTGTCCGGTAGGGTGGAGGTGATATGGTCCTTGACTAGTCTCTCAAAGCACTTCATGATGACGGAAGTGAGTGCTACGGGGCGGTAGTCGTTTAGCTCAGTTACCTTAGCTTTCTTGGGAACAGGAACAATGGTGGCCCTCTTGAAGCATGTGGGAACAGCAGACTGGTATAGGGATTGATTGAATATGTCCGTAAACACACCGGCCAGCTGGTCTGCGCATGCTCTGAGGGCGCGGCTGGGGATGCCGTCTGGGCCTGCAGCCTTGCGAGGGTTAACACGTTTAAATGTGTTACCCACCTCGGCTGCAGTGAAGGAGAGACCGCATGTTTTCGTTGCCGGCCGTGTCAGTGGCACTGTATTGTCCTCAAAGCGGGCAAAAAAGTTGTTTAGTCTGCCTGGGAGCAGGACATCCTGGTCCGTGACTGGGCTGGATTTCTTCCTGTAGTCCGTGATTGACTGTAGACCCTGCCACATGCCTCTTGTGTCTGAGCCGTTGAATTGAGATTCTACTTTGTCTCTGTACTGACGCTTAGCTTGTTTGATAGCCTTGCGGAGGGAATAGCTGCACTGTTTGTATTCGGTCATGTTACCAGACACCTTCCCCTGATTAAAAGCAGTGGTTCGCGCTTTCAGTTTCACGCGAATGCTGCCATCAATCCACGGTTTCTGGTTAGGGAATGTTTTAATCGTTGCTATGGGAACGACATCTTCAACGCACGTTCTGATGAACTCACACACCGAATCAGCGTATTCGTCAATGTTATTGTCTGACGCAATACGAAACATGTCCCAGTCCACGTGGTGGAAGCAGTCTTGGAGTGTGGAGTCAGCTTGGTCGGACCAGCGTTGGACAGACCTCAGCGTGGGAGCCTCTTGTTTTAGTTTCTGTCTGTAGGCAGGGATCAACAAAATGGAGTCGTGGTCAGCTTTTCCGAAAGGGGGGCGGGGCAGGGCCTTATATGCGTCGCGGAAGTTAGAGTAACAATGATCCAAGGTCTTTCCACCCCTGGTTGCGCAATCGATATGCTGATAAAATTTAGGGAGTCTTGTTTTCAGATTAGCCTTGTTAAAATCCCCAGCTACAATGAATGCAGCCTCCGGATGAATGGTTTCCAGTTTGCAAAGAGTTAAATAAAGTTCGTTCAGAGCCATCGATGTGTCTGCTTGGGGGGGGATGTATACGGCTGTGATTATAATCGAAGAGAATTCTCCTGGTAGATAATGCGGTCTACATTTGATTGTGAGGAATTCTAAATCAGGTGAACAGAAGGATTTGAGTTCCTGTATGTTTCTTTCATCACACCATGTCACGTTAGTCATAAGGCATACGCCCCCGCCCATCTTCTTACCAGAAAGTTGTTTGTTTCTGTCTGCGCTATGTGTGGAGAAACCCGTTGGCTGCACCGCTTCGGATAGAGTACCTCCAGTGAGCCACGTTTCCGTGAAGCAAAGAACGTTACAGTCTCTGATGTCCCTCTGGAATGCTACCCTTGCTCGGATTTCATCAACCTTGTTGTCAAGAGACTGGACATTGGCAAGAAGAATGCTAGGGAGTGGTGCACGATGTGCCCGTCTCCGGAGTCTGACCAGAAGACCGCCTCGTTTCCCTCTTTTTCGGAGTTGTTGTTTTTTTGGGTCGCTGCATGGAATCCACTCAGTTGTCCTGTTTGTAAGGCAGAACACAGGATCCGCGTCGCGAAAAACATATTCTTGGTAGTACTGATGGTGAGTTGATGCTGATCTTATATTCAGTAGTTCTTCTCGACTGTATGTAATGAAACCTAAGATGAGCTGGGGTACTAATGTAAGAAATAACACGTAAAAAAACAAAAAACTGCATAGTTTCCTAGGAACGCGAAGCGAGGCAGCCATCTCTGTCGGCGCCGGAAGTAACTATATACAGTGTATATACAGTGCCTTGCGAAAGTATTCGGCCCCCTTGAACTTTGCGAACTTTTGCCACATTTCAGGCTTCAAACATGAAGATATAAAACTGTATTTTTTTGTGAAGAATCAACAACAAGTGGGACACAATCATGAAGTGGAACGACATTTATTGGATATTTCAAACTTTTTTAACAAATCAAAAACTGAAAAATTGGGCGTGCAAAATTATTCAGCCCCCTTAAGTTAATACTTTGTAGCACCACCTTTTGCTGCGATTACAGCTGTAAGTCGCTTGGGGTATGTCTCTATCAGTTTTGCACATCGAGAGACTGAATTTTTTTCTCATTCCTCCTTGCAAAACAGCTCGAGCTCAGTGAGGTTGGATGGAGAGCATTTGTGAACAGCAGTTTTCAGTTCTTTCCACAGATTCTCGATTGGATTCAGGTCTGGACTTTGACTTGGCCATTCTAACACCTGGATATGTTTATTTTTGAACCATTCCATTGTAGACTTTGCTTTATGTTTTGGATCATTGTCTTGTTGGAAGACAAATCTCCGTCCCAGTCTCAGGTCTTTTGCAGACTCCATCAGGTTTTCTTCCAGAATGGTCCTGTATTTGGCTCCATCCATCTTCCCATCAATTTTAACCATCTTCCCTGTCCCTGCTGAAGACAAGCAGGCCCAAACCATGATGCTGCCACCACCATGTTTGACAGTGGGGATGGTGTGTTCAGCTGTGTTGCTTTTACGCCAAACATAACATTTTGCATTGTTGCCAAAAAGTTCAATTTTGGTTTCATCTGACCAGAGCACCTTCTTCCACATGTTTGGTGTGTCTCCCAGGTGGCTTGTGGCAAACTTTAAACAACACTTTTTATGGATATTTTTAAGAAATGGCTTTCTTCTTGCCACTCTTCCATAAAGGCCAGATTTGTGCAATATACGACTGATTGTTGTCCTATGGACAGAGTCTCCCACCTCAGCTGTAGATCTCTGCAGTTCATCCAGAGTGATCATGGGCCTCTTGGCTGCATCTCTGATCAGTCTTCTCCTTGTATGAGCTGAAAGTTTAGAGTGACGGCCAGGTCTTGGTAGATTTGCAGTGGTCTGATACTCCTTCCATTTCAATATTATCGCTTGCACAGTGCTCCTTGGGATGTTTAAAGCTTGGGAAATCTTTTTGTATCCAAATCCGGCTTTAAACTTCTTCACAACAGTATCTCGGACCTGCCTGGTGTGTTCCTTGTTCTTCATGATGCTCTCTGCGCTTTTGACGGACCTCTGAGACTATCACAGTGCAGGTGCATTTATACGGAGACATGATTACACACAGGTGGATTGTATTTATCATCATTAGTCATTTAGGTCAACATTGGATCATTCAGAGATCCTCACTGAACTTCTGGAGAGAGTTTGCTGTACTGAAAGTAAAGGGGCTAAATAATTTTGCACGCCCAATTTTTCAGTTTTTGATTTGTTAAAAAAGTTTGAAATATCCAATAAATGTCGTTCCACTTCGTGATTGTGTCCCACTTGTTGTTGTTTCTTCACAAAAAAATACAGTTTTATGTCTTTATGTTTGAGGCTTGAAATGTGGCAAAAGGTCGCAAAGTTCAAGGGGGCCGAATACTTTCGCAAGGCACTGTATATATGGCATATTGAAAACAGGGATGGAAATTATTTTGACCCCTATCTTTTGTAGGTGTATTTTGTATTGCTTGTTAAACAAAATCTCTTTCTCTGAGTAATTGTAGTATAAAATAATATCATTTTTCAAACGTTTTGAAGCAAACAATATACTGTAGGTCAGTATTCGCGTCATTTTTTTGACAGTCTTTTTTGCTAGTCTTTATCAAGGGTGCCTCTCATTTTGGACCTGACTATCATTTCAAAAGGAATCTCACCGTAGCCACAAACGGTAGCACATTATCCTTACATGTGCATAGCCTACAAGCCACTAATGGCTAGTGCTAATGACTGCACACAATCCAAATGATGAGGTCCAACGAACTGAAGAGAAGAACATAAGGGAACGGGGATTAAAGAGAGGGAAATCAAGGGACGAGGGAGAGGGGGGAGTCTAGAGGGAGAGCCGAGGCAGAGAGAAGAGGCAGACAAACAGGAAACAGGAACAATAGAGATAGGAGGAAGAGAAGAGTTGAGAAGAGCCCCGTAAAGGGTTTTAAAATAGAAACATGTTTCCTCTTACTATTTGTCAGATGCAAGTGGCTATCCAATCCTGTGCGTATCCGTCGCAGTCCCTGTCTGAATCACCCGATCGAGCACTGCTGCGTCATCGTCCCAGAGACTACGTTAGCCAAACACAGAAACAACAACAAAAACAGTGAATCAGCACTGGTTTGAGAGGCCTGGGCACACTCCTGTTTCTCTGAGTCACAGACCTGACGAGTGGCACTCAGGGAGCAGCGCTGAAAGAGTGACGTCCACATCAGAGGAGGGAGAGGATACTTATGGTAGAGGGGGTTCCTAAGGATCAGGAGTCATCTCTGACATCAAAGTTAGAGAGAGAGAGAGAGATAATTTAAGAAAGAGGGCGAGAGACATGGGGAGAGAAAGAAAGAAAAAAACCGACGAGAGAAAAGTGTGAGAGAAAATGAAAGCATACACAGTACTTCATGGAGAATGGATTGTGCAGTGGTGTAAAACATACTTTAAAGTGCTACTTGAGTAGTTTTGGGGGGTATCTGTACTGATAATGTTTACTTCTACATTCCGAACTAAAATAATGTACTTTTTACTCCATACATTTACTCGTTACATTTCGAATGCTTAGCAGGACAGGAAAATGGTCCAATTCATACACTTATCAAGAAAACATGCCTGGTCTCCCCTACTGCCTTTGATCTGGCGGACTAATGCTTTATTTGTAAATGATGTCTGATTGTTGGTGTGTGCCCGTGGCGATCTGTAAAAAATGAATTTAGGGCCTCCCAAGTGGTGCAACGGTTTAGGTGTCAAGGTGTCACCACAGACCTGGGTTTGATTCCAGGCTCTGTCACAACTGGCCGTGACTGGGGGTCCCATAGGGCGGCGCACAATTGGCCCAGCATTGTCCGGGTTAGGGGAGGATTTGGCTGTGGGGGCGGGCTTGTCTTGGTTTATTGTGCTCTAGTGACTCCTTGTGGTGGGCTGGGTACCAGCAGGCTGATGTCGGTCGTCAGTTGAACGATGTTTCCTCTGACAGTTTGGTGCGGGTGGGTGTTAAGAAGCGCGGTTTGGTGTTTCAGAGGACGCATGACTCGACCTTCGCCTCTCCCAAGGCTGTTGGGGAGTTGCAGCGATGAGACAAGATCGCGATTGGATATCACAAAAAAGGGGGTACGTTTGTTATTTGTTTTTTTTTACATTTGGTTTGCTTAATATAAGGAATGTGAAATTATTATTATAAATAATAATAATAATAAACTTTATTTTAGCAATTACATTACTTTTGATACTTAAGTATGTTTCAAACCAAATATTTTTCGACTTTTACTCAAGTAGTATTTTACTGGGTGACTTTCACTTTTTCTTGACTCATTCTCTATTAAGGTATTTTTACTTTTACTCAAGTATGACAATTGGGTACTTTTTCCACCACTGAGATTGTGTGTGGATTGCTGTGATCTTTCCATAACTGTGACACTTCAACCTAACAAGTGCTCTTCTTTATAACAAGCACGCCAGGTGAAAGTGACTCACCATCGCTGAAAAGCAAACCCAACATTCAGTAACTGTCACAAACAACAATTGTACATCACTCCTCCAACACAGGGCCCTTGTATTGTTTGTAACAAAGCATTCATACAGTCCTCTCCTCTCAAAACTATTTTTCACTCTGTCACTTTCAACCCTTTTGTCTTGACTTCTGACTGCCCTCTTTTCTTCGTTATTTCCAGAATGTTCTTCACTTTAGAAATGCTCAAATTACCTTTGAAGTGTCTAATTCAGTAAAGGCACAAGAGTAATAAATAATTGTTTGCTATGTCGTCTTCATTGTTTGGGAGGGTCTATCGATTCACATAAGAGCGTAGATGCACAGTCATTTTCTTCTGCAGTGACAGCATTGAAATGCAATTGCTTTGATTCCATTGTGCCGGGGAGACTGTATATCATGGAGTCTACAGAGAGAGAAGGGATATGTGGTGTCACCTCTGTTATTTTTCTCACTCTATTTATGCCAGAGCATATTGATATATTGATTAATTAAAGCAATTACAGAGAGGGGAGGAGGGGGGGAAGACACTTGGTTGCCAATGGATTATTTACGGCAGTACATGAGGTTGTGTGATAGGGGAGTGGGATGTTTTTGTGAGCATTTGTGTGTGTGTGTGTGTGTGTGTGTGTGTGTGTGTGTGTGTGTGTGTGTGTGTGTGTGTGTGTGCGCGTGCGCGTGTGCGTGTGCGCGTGCGCGTGCGCGTGCGTGTGTGTGTGTGTGCATCAAATCAAAGTTTATTGGTGGCATACACAGATTTCCAGATGTTATCGCAGGTGCAGCAAAATGCTTGTGTTTCTAGCTCCAGCAGTGCAGTAATAGCTAGCAATGCAAAAAATACATACATAATCCCAGAAAGTAAAAAGAAAGACATTTGTCAAAATAAATACATTGTGTGTGGGCATCTGTGTGTGAATTCTGCATGGTTTGGCTGGTATGGGCGTGGGTGAGCACGCACGTACCATTGACTTGCATGTTGGCATAACTGTGTGTGTTCTCTGTGTGTAGTTATGTGTGTCTGTGTTTATGTTTGAAGCAGGTTGGAGAGTTATGCTGGAAACCATTTCAATGGAGTGTAATCGTCTTTCATGTCATTTTCCCATTGTTTGCTCTTTTTCCTTCATCTGGATGATGTATTCACTTGGTATCTGACAAGTACAGCAATGTCATGCGATCTATTTTGTTGCTCTTCTTTCTCACACACACCCACATACCCCAAGTGAAAGTTCAGGGTTGGGAATAGTGGAAAATGGCTGCTTGGGATTCAAGCCCTCTTACGTAACACTTGGTGTGTCTGTATGCTGAGTGCAGTTGGTGTGTGTGTGTTTACCGTGTAGTTGTGTGTCATTTTTTATGGGTGTACAAGACTTACCCAAACCCCAAACCCTGAGCTCTGCAGCTGAGAGAGACCAAGCGAGAGAATACGAGAGAGAGAGGGAATGTAACTGTTTGCATGGATGTTACCTCACAATCTACCCCTCTCTCTCTCTCTCTCTCTCTCTCTCTCTCTCTCTCTCTCTCTCTCTCTCCCTCTATCTCTCCTCTCTCTCTCTTTCTCTCTCTCTCTGGCCTCCCTCTCACTCTCACACAATTCTTAGTTCTCTCATCCCAGACTTAGTTCTCTCCCAGGGAGATTCTTCCCTCATTCCTTCACTCCCCTAGGCACCTCACCACTCCTATACAATCCAAATTCTTCCCTTCAACCGTCCCTCTCTCGCACCCTCCCTCTTCCTCCTCCTTAATTTCCCTCTCTCCAGGAGAGGACTGACTGAGAGGATTTGGGTCTTGGTGTGTGTGTGCGCGGGCATGCGTGCGTCTGTGTGTGTGTGTGTGTGTGTCTGCATGTTCCTCATCTTCTCAGAGGCCACTAGTAAGTGGGAAGAGGTAAACACGTAAATTCAGGGAAGCAGACTGGGTCCACACATTTGGTCACATGAACCCTTTGTATGGTAAGCATCATTAGCTTCTCTTTCAGCTCCGTATGCACACTAGCTATCTCTCGTACAGCGCAGTAGCCCCAGCCTCGTCCCCGGTCTCGTCCTCAGCCTCGTCCTCAGCCTCGCCCTCAGTCTCATTCATAATGTATCAAACGCGGCCGTTAGTATCTCATCTCCAACCCCCTGCCTGCCTGAGAAACACAGAAGCCACATTCATATTTAACGCCATGGCTACGTATCAAAACTGACAGTTATCAAAATATGTCAACTTATTTTTTTGGATAGGGGGCTTGTAGTAATTATGAAGCACTCAGCGATTCTTCTAGTGCTTGTTTGGCCTAACACTAATTGCCTGTGTTTGTAATCTCACGTACAGAGACCGGAGACGAGAGCATGATGGAAATATTAACACGATTTCACTTTAAAGGCAGAGATAAGTATCTGCAGAACGGCAGAGCAGAAAGAACACCGAGTTTCTAAACCCAGAGGCCCAACATCGCAATACTTCTGGGAACGCTTCGTGAAGCACACTCAACAGACCAGGGTTTTGGGGGGGGTTTGGAATGTCGATGGGAGAAGATTAAAAAAATCCTCCTTAGTTGTTCATTTTCCCCAAATCTAAAGGCACAGCGTAGATTCTCAAGTCAATGTCTGAAGTGGCCCGAACATGTTGTTACTCCAACCTCGTTGAAAGTGACAAACTGACACATGTTCATTTCCATCCCAAACAACTTCACATCGAAGGAGTGCCTTTGATTTGACGGCTGGGCAGACGCGCAGTTCGGCTGGAGATGACAGCGAGACCCGATGACGTGTTTCTGCGCATGAGCTTACTTAGCCAATGCCACCACGACACCGCCTACAAGCGCGATCAGGGATTTCGTTTCTAGACATCTTCATGCTGTACTGTTTTGGATAGAGGTTTAACTGTAACACAACCTATAAAACCAGTTAACGTGAGAGAGAGAGATTATTATTATCGGTAGACTCTTTTGCAAAGCGCTTGGTCACGCTTTATATAAAGTAGGGCTCTAAGCACTCTGGAAATAGACCGTATTGGCATGAGTATATGGTAAGTAATGGTAAGTAGTGTAAACTGCAGTGTAAATCCTGACTTCTGTTAATCGATTACGTGTGAAGGCTGTGGAGGAGATGGGTGAGGTTTCTTTGCAGGTTGGTTGGGGAATGTTACGCTTTGGACAACGGGCAAATTGGAGTTGTGGCAACAGAAATACACACACCGACACACACATGCAAATAGTACTGACACACACATGCAAATAGTGCTGACACACACATGCAAATAGAATCCCAACAGATCTTAATCCGTGCTCCCATGAATTTGCCGGGTCCGGCAGAGGAGAAATCAACCCATTGTTTGAATACGCCACACCACATGAAGCAAAACAATCTGAAGCATTGATTGACATGGGAGAACGCGTCCAAGGTATTAAAACCACCTTGCTGCAAATCTCTTTACGCATTCTACTCTTGGATATTGCAGCTAGCATTGGTGGAGGTAGCTTAGCACGAGCCTCTCTTTCATTCTACCGTCCATCCTAAAAGTAGTATGAATATGGATGGTGGAGCAGACAGTCCCAGACATGCAGGTAATGATTTCCCAGGCCCATTGGTATGGGTGGACGGTAGGAATGCGGTAAGCAGACTGTGGCCGGCCAGAAAGTGTGCAGTAAGTGTGCAGGGCCGGTGGTCATGCATATAATCTCTGTGAGGATGGAGCTATGAAAGATGCATGGCCCTAGACCAGCCCGACTCCAAGACACACGTACAGACAGACAGACACACACACACACACACACAGAGAGACACAGAGAGAGAGAGAGAGACACAGAGAGAGAGAGAGAGAGACACAGAGAGAGAGAGAGAGACACACAGAGAGAGAGAGAGAGAGAGAGAGAGAGACACAGAGAGAGAGAGAGAGACACACAGATCAGTCCATGGCCCTTCTCTGTTCTTACGTCTCTTGTTCACCTCCTCTCTCTAGCCCACCTCTGTCTTATTGGGTTTGATCACTCCATGTCAAGGTTGAGTTTTTTTAAATGATTGACTGTAGCAGGTGTGTGTAGTGTCTCTGTGTGAGGAAGAGACTGTGGCGAGGTCAAAGGCTGTTTGGTCCTGTATGGCTCGCTCGCTACGCCAGGGTTGTGGGTTTGAGTCCAGGGCGACCCATACGTTAGAATGTAAGCACACATGACAGGAAGTAACTTTGGATACAAGCGTCTGCTAAAATGGCATATTTCTTTCCAAGGGATTAGTAGACCGAGGTGACGTCATGCTGCTACTGGGTTGACACTTCAGAATGGCAGTCGCGGTACGCAGCCCCACTGTCTCTGTGACCTCAAGGCGAAATGTCAACCCCATCACGAGACGGTGAGAACCACCAGGTGGGTCTTAAATCACGGAGCTGACCACCCCAAGTTAACTGTCAACCCTGAGGGTGTTCTAGTCATATACACAGACGCACACCTGCACACAAACACAGAGAGAGAGAGAGAGACACACACACTTCCACATGAGGATGGTGTCTTACACACATGCTGCATACCACAGATACCACAGTAACAACCTGTCCCATGAGACCGCCTGGAAACCTCAGAGCTAAGAGCTTAGCACACAGTTATATGAGAGAGAGAGAGAGAGAGAGAGAGAGAGAGAGAGAGAGAGAGAGAGAGAGAGAGAGAGAGAGAGAGAGAGAGAGAGATGTGTTATTGTTGATCATAGTAGGTACACATGAGCTTTAGTGAGGAATGAACTAGGAATAAACTAATCAGCTGAATTGGTCTGTAATTGAAGTGCAGATAGTTTGGGTTGTGTAGTTATATTATGTTGGTAATGTGGTTATTACTGTTTATAGACTGCTGTTGTTTATTGTCCCACTCAGCTAAAGTTGACTCTTGGGAGAAAATAGAATTGATTGATTTGAATATTGTTAGGCAATAGTCTATAGTGTTGAACATGTCCATAAATAATGAGACACGTTCTTTAACAGTTAGTTGGTCATTGTGTTGATGCTTGTACAGTCCAACGCTAACTCTTCTCCAAATTGCACTGAAGATACGCTAGATTGATAATGAAGAGCAAATACACTATACATACAAAACGATGTGGACACCCCTTCAAATGAGTGGATTCGGGCTATTTCAGCCACACCTGTTGCTGACAGGTGTATAAAATCGAGCACACAGCCATGCAATCTCCATAGACAAATATTAACAGTAGAATGGCCTTACTGAAGAGCTCAATCACTTTCAACGTGGCACCGCCATAGGATGCCACCTTTCCAACAAGTCAGTTCATCAAATTTCTGCCCTGCTCGAGCTGCCCCGGTCAACTGTAAGTGCTGTTACTGTGAAGTGTTAATGTCTAGGAGCAACAGCGCCTCCGCTGCGTCGTTGTAGGCCACACCAGCTCACAGTACAGGACGGGCGAGAGCTGAAGCACATAAAGCTTGTCTGGGTTGCAACACTCACTACCAAACTGCTTCTAGAAGCAACGTCGACACAACAACTGTTCTTTGGGAGCTTCATGAAATGGGTTTCCATTGCCGAGCAGCCGCACACAAGCTTAAGATCACCACGCAAAATGCCAAGTGTTAGCTGGAGTGGTGTCAAGCTCGCCACCATTGTACTCCGGAGCAGCGGAAACGCGTTCTCAGGTGGGATGAATCCGGCAGTCTGGCGGACAACTGAGTTTTGCGGATGCCAGGAGAATGCTACCTGCCCGAATGTGTACTGACAACTGTAAAGTTTGGTGGTGGAGGAATAATGGTATGTGGCTGTTTATCATGGTTCGGGATAGGCCCCTTAGTTCCAGTGAAGGGAAATCTTAACGCTACAGCATACAATGACATTCTAGACGATTCTGTGCATCCAATTTTGTGGCAACAGTTTGGGGAAGGGCCTTTCCTGTTTCATCATGCCACCGTGCACGAAGCGAGGTCCATACAGATCGGTGTGGATGAACTTTACTGGCCTGCACAGAGCCTTGACCTCAACTCCATAAAACACCTTTGAGATGAATTAGAACGCCAACTGCTAGCCAGGCCTAATCACCCAAAATCAATGCTCGACCTCACTAATGCTCTCATGGCTGAATGGAAGCAAGTCCCTGCAGCAATGTTCCAACATCTAGTGGAAAGCCTTCCCAGAAGAGCGGAGGCTGTTATAGCAGCCAAAGGAGGGAAAAAATGTTTGACGAGCAGCTGCCCACACTTTTTTGTCATGTAGTGTATGTGCTAATGATGTGGAGATCTGCAATATCAATGTATATATCCTGGTAAGTGTATGTGTACAGATTTTGAGGGAAGGGAAGGAGCGAAAGGTTAGGTTACAGTCAAGCACATTCATTGTTAACCTGAGCCGGCTCTTCCGATTAGAATGACAGTTTCCCACACCCTCCCATGACTTTAATAACTTTCACACACTCCACAGTCGCAAATCCAGGCATCCACTCAGGTGTTGATGCATAGCCTCTGGCCAACTCCACAAACAGCTATGCAAGTGGGATGTGTATGAGTGAGCGAGTTCATTTGTATGGGAATGTGTGCAATGTGCATGCATGTGTGTGTTTGCATGTGATCATGGCCACATTGACAAACCTGATTGCATGTAGCTGGATCCATATATTTTCCTCTGCAACGTGCACATAGCACTTACTCGGTTATGATGTGTGTTTATGCATGTGTGTGACCGTGTGTGTCTCCCATGTCCTACTTTTAAGCCACTCTAAAGTTACAGGAATGCTCGGCGCTGAAGAATAGCGAACAGACTTGATTGCCAGTGTTCAGAGCCACAGGCACTTTGAAAGGCACACACACAATCACCATTGTTCCTCAGACTTCCCATACACCTGGGCTCAGCCGGCCTAAAAACATTTCTCATCAACTGGAGTGACCCTGCAATAAAGGACGCAGCCTACTGTATAAGAAATACATGCACACCTACTTTAGAGGAGCCATTGTGCTGTACAATAGACCGTGGCCTGGCTGACACGCAGTCACAATGGAGATTTGTTCTCTTTGTCAGGGGGGATTGCTCAGTGTAGTAGAGAGCGAGACCACACATCATAAAGAGAGAGAGAGAGAGAGAGAGAGAGAGAGAGAGAGAGAGAGAGAGAGAGAGAGAGAGAGAGAGAGACAGAGACAGAGAGAGAGAGACAGAGACAGAGACAGAGACAGAGAAGGAGACAGAGACAGAGACAGAGACAGAGACACAGACAGACAGACAGACAGACAGACAGACAGACAGGTTGGTAATCTCCTAATTTATAGCCCCAGTACATTGAATAATGACAGATATTCTGTCCTCCGCGGCCTCTGCCTGTAATATATTCAGAATGGATACATCAACCTTTGACTCCTTGGTTGACCCCTGTGGGCCAATAAACCACACAACACATGATTAGGGTATTGGGAAAGCATCGGTGCAAGGCCACTTGCATTGCCTGTGTTGTTTAGGGAGCCTGGCTCGGAAAAGGAATGGGTATTTTCCTCAGCTCTAGAGGTGTATTGTGTAATGGATTGTACACACAACCCATTCCCATCTGCCCATAATTCACACTAGAGGTCGACCGAATATGATTTTTCAGTGCCGATATCGATACCGATTATTGGAGGACCAAAAAAAGCCGATACTCATTAATCGGCTGATTTTAATATATATATATATTTGTAATAATGACAATTACAACACTGAATGAACAATGAACACTTTTATTTTAACTTAACATAGTACATAGATAATATATATTTAGTCTCAAATAAATAATGAAACATGTTCAATTTGGTTTAAATAATGCAAAAAGAAAGTAAAAGCGCAATATGTGCCATGTAGAAAAAGGTAACGTTTAAGTTCCTTGCTCAGAACATGAGAACACATGAAAGCTGGTGGTTCCTTTTAACGAGTCTTTAATATTCCCAGGTTTTAGTTTTTATTTATTATAGGACTATTTCTCTCTATTCCATTTGTATTTCATGTACCTTTGACTTTTGGATGTTTTAATAGGTACTTTAGTATTGCCAGCCTAATCTCGGGAGCTCATAGGCTTGAAGTCATAAACAGCGCTGTGCTTCAAGCAATGCTAAGAGCTGCTGGCAAACGCTGTAAAGTGCTGTTTGAATGAATGCTTACGAGCCTGCTGCCTCATACCATCACTCAGTCAGACTGCTCTATCAAATATCAAATCATAGACTTAATTATAATAACACACAGAAATACGAGCCTTTGGTCATTAATATGGTCAAATCCGGAAACTATCATTTCGAAAACAAAATGTTTATTCTTTCAGCGAAATATGCAACCGTTCTGTATTTTATCAAATGGGTGGCAACCCCAAGTTTAAATATTGCTGTTACATTGCACAACCTTCAATGTTATGTCATAATTATGTAAAATTCTGGCAAATTAATTACGGTCTTTGTTAGGAAGAAATGGTCTTCACACAGTTCGCAACGAGCCAGGCGGCCCAAACTGATGCATATGCCCTGACTCTAGTCTGCTTGCACTGAACGCAAGAGAGAAGTGACACAATTTCTTTAGTTAATATTGCCTGCTAACATGCATTTCCTATAACTAAATATGCGGGTTTTAAAAAACATACTTCTGTGTATTGATTTTAAGGAAGGCATTGATGTTTATGGTTAGGTACAATTGTGCAAAGATTGTTCTTTTCTTTGCGAATGTGCTTTTGTTAAAATTAATCGGCCGTTTGGCGAAGTTGAAGTAGGCTGTGATTCATTGATAAATTAACAGGCACCACTTTGATTATATGCAACGCAGGACAAGCTAGCTAAACTAGTAATATCATCAACCATGTGTAGTTAACTAGTGATTATGTTAAGATTGATTGTTTTTATAAGATAAATTGAATGCTAGCTAGCAACTTACCTTCTTGGCTCCTTGCAGCCACAAGGTCCTTTGATGCTGCACTCGTGTAATAGGTGGTCAGCCTGCCACACAGTCTCCTCGTGGATTGCAATGTAATCGGCCAGAATCGGCGTCCAAAAAGGCAGATTACAGATTGTTATGAAAACTTGAAATCGGCCCTAATTAATCGGTCAACCTCTAATTCACACTACATACACATCATTCGTACATACACTCTGGAAATAATGCACTGAAGCACAAACACACGCACGCACAGACACACACACACACACACACACACACACACACCTGGGATTAGCTCACCTAGTTAGCGTAAGCTTGGCCAAACCTGATAAGACAGTGAGATTATGTATAGCAGTAACGGTAAAGCTAATACCCTATGAATCCTTAATCAGCCTAGCTGCTATTCTAACGGGATTAACATGCGTAGCTCCATCCCACAACGGCAGATCAGCAGATCTTACCACTGGCCCCCACCATGATTATGAGCTGAGGACAAATACTGCAGTGAAATGACCATGTCAATCAGCACTACGGCTCTGGAGAGAAAAGAGGAGAGCTCTACACTCACCAACAGTGGCCCACTTTTTCTTTAGAACGTGCGTGTGTGTGCTGCGTGTGTGTGTGTCTACCTCTTTAAAAAGCCCCCTTATTAATCTAAGTTTGACACTGGAGCTGGATTTTAAACAAACAGAGGTGCTCTTATTTCAGTGGGGGAGAAGGGAGGTGAAGGGAGAATATGATGAGCTAGTTTCCTCTCTCACAAGAGATAAGAGCAACGGAGTCGCAAATGACTGCCATCTCTTCTCTCCTCTTTCCTCGTTCCTCTCATCTTCTTCTTTCTTCTCTTTTCTCAGGGGCTACCTTCCTGTCTGGACACGTTGCGATAGAACAGACCCTTTAACCTGGGCCCTCACGCAAACACGCAAAATGAACACACACATTTCCCTCTTACGCACACACACACACACACACACATTCACACACACTTCCCTCTTACACACACACACACACACACACACACAAACATACATTATCACACACATATACATATACACACACACACATACATCAAAGGCCTAGTACTACACATCTGAAGTAAGTGTGTGAGACAGTAGGTAAGAGATTGAGTGCTGCTGTAGCTGGGAGGCAAAGTCATTTCTCTCCTCTTGTTTTCATAGTGATGATAGATGGTGATAACACAGAACAGGATAGTCTGTCTGGGGGTGTGCCTGCCTGCTGTGTGTTTGTCTGTGTGTGTGTGTGTGTGTGTGTGTGTGTGTGTGTGTGTGTGTGTGTGTGTGTGTGTGTGTGTGTGTGTGTGTGTGTGTGTGTGTGTGCGTGCGTGCGTGCGTGCGTGCGTGCATGTGCGCGTGTTTTAGGAAACAGTGATAATACCATGGCATCTGAGAGACTAGGAGAGACACTCATTAATGAATATGAGCACACACTCAAAGTGAATAATGAAAGGATTAACGTTACTAGAATTAGCGTGTGGAGGAGTCTGGGAATACATTCATACCGTACATACTGTATAAAGAAAACAAGAGCACACAACCGGTGACCAAAACAGCCTAAGGCAAGAATACAGAAACCGAAACACCGAAATCAACCAGTCTCATTCAAAGACAATTCATTCACACACTGGGCGAACTACAGCGTTCACAAGATTTAATATTACACCAATTATTTAGGCCGGGTATCATTCCAGAGCATTCTAGTTGACAATGTAGCTTTTAAATGTAGTAAATGTGCATTTTCAGATTGAATCTCAGCCTTAGCTTTTACAAGTTGTTTGTTCTACAACACACACACACATACAGTACATAGTCCCCCCCCCCCCCCCCCCCCCCCCCGTGGATTGACTCCGGTGCCTCAGTCATTATGAAGTCCTCTTTTCCAGCAGGAACTCCAGCAGTGAGGGCCAGGCTGACCCAGTCACTAAGGCCCCTGTCCCCAGGTCGTCCCGGTCATCCCGGTCGTCCCGGCCCAGAAGCTCCGGCACACCAGGGGCTCCATTATTCTGCCTGGCTCAATGTGGACGGCTGCCGGGCCTGTTTCTCTGCCTGGCCACCAGACACTAACCTGGCCCTTACTATAACTCCCCCTCAATTTTCTGCTTGGCCATGACTCTTGGTGGTTGGATGGTGGGTGGAGGGAGGGAGGGAGGGAGAAAGAGCAGTGTATAGACAGTGTATGGACACATGGTGGGGATGTGTCGTATATTGATCTGTTTTTGATAGACAGGCAGGATGTAGTATAGTTCACTGAGAGAAAGAGAGCAGGAAATGTGGACTAGGTTAAAATGGAAAGACATAATTGACTGATAATGGGGGAGGAAATGAAGGGAAACGGATGAAAAAGGGAAAGAGATGGAAGAGAGGGAAGAACTGGTGAATGGTGAGTTCTGGTGTGAGAAGTAAACAGTGGAGAGAAAGGAGAAAAAAGGCTAATTTGGCTTTGGTCAGAGCTTTGGTGGTGGGTTTCCATGGTTACTGACTCTTCCTACCTTTGTTTCTCAGACTGTGTTTCTTTTTTTGTGTGTTTACCCCCCCCCCCCCCCCACCACCACCCCCTCCTTCGCCTCCCTCTCTACCCTCCTGCCCACTCTGCCTGTATATCTCCATATATCCCCAGAGGCCCAGGTTTGGGGGATACGGCGCCAGCTAGACAGAGGCCTTCTCTACGGACATGGCCAGGGCAAGGAGATCCCTCAGCCGGTCCCGTACCCACCGCCACCCACCATCCACCTCGCCGCAGGCTACCCAGATCTAGCCAGACACAGGCTGACAACCCCCTCAATATCCCTCCCCAAACACACACATACGTGTGTGCGCATGCACGAGTGCACACACACACACACACAGACACACACACACACACTGCATAATCATCTCCCTTTCTCTCTCAGCATAGGTTAGTTCGCACAGACACAATCACCTCAGGATGTTCACTGAATACAGATATACAGAAATACACACAGGCAACGAGACCAGCAGGGTCAGAGTCTTCAGTGTTCAAGTCTGGCAAAAACACCAAATTAACTGGAGGAGATGTGCTTGGTTTAATTACGAATGATATCGAGTGGAATATCAAGTAATCTAAACTCGCCAGTGACAAGGATAATTGCAAGACTTACAATTTCTTACCTCTTGGAATTTTGTTTAGCTTTTTTTATATCAATATTCAGATGATGGTAGTTTATTTTTCAGGTGGTGGCGCCTACAGTGCAGTAGAGTTGTTCACTTAATTGTCTATCATATGAATTAGCATTGGTGATGAGATTAGTAAGAGATCAGGAGGCGATAAGAGTGCACTGCTGTGGGTGTAACTGAGACCTGAAGGCTTACATCCGTTAGCTCCCCAAGCTAATGTTTTATCTCAGCGGGCTAACACAGTTTTGTTCGAAACTAGTCATATACTCAGTTGGGACACCAGTGTTTGGGGTTAGTCTTGTGTCAGGGCTGTGATGCCCGTTGCCCCGCATCCTCTCCTAGCCTCAACCCCTACACAGGTGTTGACACCTTCAGTAAGTCAAACACATTTGTAATACCTTCACTGAAGTGCACAGGGTCAGGGGTCAGGGCCACAACTACCTAATGGCGCTGACCTAATATAACATGTTTACACTACCGTTCAAAAGTTTGGGGTCACTTAGACATTTCCTTGTCTTTGAAAGAAAAGCACATTTTTGTCCATTAAAATAACATCAAATTGATCAGAAATGCAGTGTAGACATTGTTCATTTTGTAAATGACTTTTGTAGCTGGAAATGGCAGATTTTTTATGGAATATCTGCATAGGAGTGGCCCATTATCAGCAAGCATCACTCCTGTGTTCCAATGTGCTGTGTACTACTCCCTTCACAGAACAGCGCAAACTAACCAGAATAGAAAGAGGAGTGTGAGTCCCCGGTGCACAACTGAGCAAGAGGACAAGTACATTAGAGTGTCTAGTTTGAGAAACAGACACCTCACAAGTCCTCAACTGGCAGCTTCATTAAATAGTACCCACAAAACACCAGTCCCAATGTCAAAAGTGAAGAGGCCACTCCGGGATGCTGGCCTTCTAGGTAGAGTTGCAAAGATAAAGACATATCTCAGTTTGGCCAATAAAAAGAAAAGATTAACATGGGCGAACGAACACAGACACTGGACAGAGGAACTGTGCCTAGAAGGCCAACATCCCGGAGTTGCCTCTTCAAAGTTGACATTGAGACTGGTGTTTTGCCAGTACTATTTAATGAAGCTGCCAGTTGAGGACTTGTGAGGCGTCTGTTTCTCAAACTAGACACTCTAATGCACTTGTCCTCTTGCTCAGTTGTGCACCGGGGCCTCCCACTCCTCTTTCTATTCTGGTTAGAGCCAGTTTGCGCTGTTCTGTGAAGGGAGTAGTACACAGCGTTGTACCAGATCTTCAGTTTCTTGGCAACTTCTCGCAAGGAATAGCCTTCATTTCTTAGAACAAGAAGAGACTGACAAATTGCAGAAGAAAGTGCTTTGTTCTGGCCATTTTGAGCCTGTAATTGAACCCTCAAATGCTGATGCTCCAGATACTCAACTAGTCTAAAGATTTATTGCTTCTTTAATCAGGACAACAGTTTTCAGCTCTGCTAACATAATTGCAAAATGGTTTTCTAATGATCAATTAGCATTTTAAAATGATAAACTTGGATTAGCTAACACAACGTGCCATTCTTCAACACAGGAGTGATGGTTGCTGATAATGGGCCTCTGAACGCCTATGTAGATATTCCATAAATAGCAGTCATTTCCAGCTACAATACTCATTCACAACATTAACAATGTCTACACTGTATTTCTGATCAGTTTGATGTTATTTTAATGGACAAAAAAACTTTTGAAAGATAGTGTATATATAATGTTTTATATATAATTTGTATTTAAGAAAGAAAATCAATTACAGGTAAACATCTAAATATTCCCAGAGTTGATCAAAGCTCATAGCGCTTTTACTCTTTATCTGACTGAGTTCTAATCGCCCCTGCCTCTTTGCGAACGAGTGGAATCATAAACATTGGTTTGTTCATTATGTTTGCCAGCGTCCCCAAGATTTGCCTCCTGGATTTGCCTTTTTAGCAGCACATTCCTCAGACGAGGGCCTGAGATATGAAATGAGCAACCCCAGCGCGGAGTCGGCTCAAGTAGGCAACGAGAGCCACTGCCCAGCTAGCACATCACGTTCTGAGAACCATATGTTTCTTAGAGCTTGGTGAGAGCGTGGTTGTCCTATGGTTATTTTGCATACAATGTTTTCACCAGGTTCTGGGAATGGTGAAGGATACCCAGCTAGCACATAACGTTCTGAGGACCATATGTTTCTTTGGTTTGTATTTCAGTACTTCAGCATAAAATTTCCTACAGATTTCCTCATGGCTCTATTTAAAGTCATGTTCCAAAATTACGCTACGGCAGCACTACATTCCTGGTTGTGTCCGATCTGACAGTGAAATGTGGATAGCTTTTACCATAGTTTGGGTTATGGAGTAGCTAGCTAGCTGGTGTTGCAAGAGCCCATTGCATGCATTGTAAGGTAGCAGCGTAACCATTTCATGAAAGTTTGGTGTTGGTTTTGAACTTATGTAGCTAGCTAGGTAATTAGCTATGTTTTGTGGAAAAATGTAGGAACGGCATGTGGACCTGAGCTAGCTATTGTTAGCAAGCTTCTGTGTTGAGGTCAGCTGTTGTTGTCTAGCTCTAGCTAGCTAGCTAATGGCTGAAGTAATTTCTGTAAAAAACCTTCCATAACCAAATATAGCTATCTACCTTTATTTGCCTGTTCGTTAGCGAACTGTTAGATTTGTTTTTGTATTTATTAGGGATCCCCATTAGATGCTGCCAAGGCGGCAGCTACTCTTCCTGGGGTCCAAACACATTAAAGCACTTACATTACATATAAAACAAAAGATAAAACATTACACCATATAACATTATTACACCACTACATATCTACAATACAAAATGTACAATAGAAAATGTATAATACCCCCATACAACAATATTACAATGTATGCATATGTGTGTATCTGTACCTTGTGTGTCTCTTCCCCGCTGTAACATAAGGTGCATTTTTATCATTTGTTTATCTGATTCTACTGTTTGCATCAGTTACCTGATGTGGAATAGAGTTCCAGGTAGTCATGGCTCTATGCAGTACTGTGCGCCTCCCATAGTCTGTTCTGGACCTGGGGATTGTGAAGAGACCTCTGGTGGCATGTCTTGTGGGGTATACACGGGTGTCCGAGCTGTACGCAAGTAGTTTAAACAGACAGCTCAATACATTCAGCTTGTAACACTTCTTACAAAAACAAGTAGTGATGACGTCAATCTCTCTTCCGCTTGGAGCCATGAGAGATTCAAATGCATATTGTTAGGTTTTAATGTTGAGTAAATAACTCACGGACACTAGAGAAGCTTAACCAAGTAGAATTCTTCCCAAAGGGTCGATACAGCTGTAATTCAGAAACAGACATGGCTTCCCCCGTGGTGGTATTCATAACCCACTTTGGGTGGAGTCTCCTCCTTATCTCTAAATATTGCGTCATTATTGCTAAGCAGGGAGCAAAGTGATATGAGCCTTCAACGGTTTATCCCCTTATCAGTACTGCCACATGCAACAATATAATTAATGTCAGCTCTCTGTGTACATGTAAAGGCCAGGTGTGGTGCCCTGTTCTGAGCCAACTGCAATTTTCCTAAGTCTTTGTGTCACCTGACCACTAGACTGAACAGTAGTCGTAGGTGTGACAAAACTAGGGCCTGTCGGACCTGCCTTGTTGATAGTGTTGTTAAGAAGGCAGAGTTGTGCTTTATTATGGACAGACTTCTCCCCATCTTAGCTACTGTTGCATCAATACGTTTTGACAATGACAGTTTACAATCCAGGGTTACTCCAAGCAGTTTAGTCACCTCAACTTGCTCAATTTCGACCTTATTCATTGTAAGATGTGGTTGAGGTTTAGGGTTAGTGAATTTTTTGTCCCAAATACAATGCTTTTAGTTTTGGAAATATTTTAGGACTAACTCATTCCACCAATTGAGAAACTAACTGCAGCTCTGTTAAGTGTTGCAGTCATTTCAGTAGCAGTAGTAGCTGACGTATATAGTGTTGAGTCAACCGCATGCATAGACACACTGGCTTTACTCAAGGCCAGTGGCATGTCATTAGTAAAGATTGAAAAAAGTAAGGAACCTAAACACCTACTTTGGGGAATTCCTGATTCTAACTGGATTATATTTGAGAGGCTTCCATGAAAGAGCACCCTCTGTTTTCTGTTAGACAAGTAACTCTTTATCCACAATATAGCAGGGGGTGTAAAGCCATAACGCATACATTTTTCCAGCAGCAAAATATGATCGATAATGTCAAAAGCTGCACTGAAGTTTAACAAAACAGCCACCAACAATCTTTTCATCATCATTTTCTCTCAGCCAGTAATTTGTGAAAGTGCTTGTTGGGTGTCCTTCCCTATAAGCGTGCTGAAAGTCTGTTGTCAATTTGTTTACTGTAAAATAGCATTGTATCTGGTCAAACACAATTTCCTCCAGAAGTTTACTAAGGATTGGTAACAGGATGATTCATCGGCTCTTTGAGCCAGTAAAGGGGCTTTACTATTCTTTGGTAGTGGAATTACTTTTCTCCACTCCATGCCTGAGGGCGCACACGTTCTAGTAGGCTTAAATTGAAGATATGGAAAATAGGAGTGGCAATATCGTCCACCATTATCCTCACTAATTTTCCATCCAGATTCTCAGACCTCATGGCTTGTCATTGTTGATAGACAACAATAATGTTTTCACCTCTTCCACACTAATTTTTACTGAATTCAAAGTACAATACTTGTCATTCATAATTTGGTCAGATATACTTGGATATGTAGTGTCATCATTTGTTGCTGGCATGTCATGCCTAAGTTAGCTTGTCAATGAAAAAGTAATTCAAGTACTGTAGTTGACAATATCGGTTTTGTGATGAATGAGCCATCTGATTCAATAAATTAGGTGCTCCAAAGCTTTTTACTATCATTCTTTATATAATTTATTTTTGTTTCAAAGTATAGCTTATTTTTATTTTTATTTAGTTTCGTCACATGATTTCTTAAATTGCAGTACGTTTTCCAATCGATTGTGCTGCCAGACTTTTTGGCCATACCTTTTGCCTCATCCCTCTCAACCATACCATTTTTTAATTCCTCATCAATCCAAGGGGCTTTAACAGTTTTTACAGTCATTTTCTTAATGGGTGAATTATTATTAGTAACTGGAATCAGCAATTTCATAAATGTGTCAAGTGCAGGGTCTGATTGCTCCTCATTACACACAACAGACTAGCAAATATTCTTTACATCATCAACATAAGAATCACTACAAAACATATTGTATGACCTCTTATACACTATACTAGGGCCATTCTTTGGAACTATGACTGGTATTAGCTAGCTACAGAGATTAGCTACTGAACTATCAGGTTAATGTTAGCTAGGTCAAATTAGCTAGCTACCTAGCTAATCAAAATGTATGTTTGTATTTATTGATTAACCTCAGCTTGAATAACACCATATAGATAGATATCTACAGTAGCCTAGGTCCTCATCAACTTCTTATGACTGGCAGCCTGGTGCAGCAGCAGCTGTGTTGTTGCCGGTATTAGAAAGTCTGACCTTTGGCTGAAAAATATGTTAGCATTGTCAGAAATACTACAAAAAGGTAGCACATCATTAATAGACGGAAATAAGGAACATGAGAGAGATAGATTGTACATTTAATAAAAAACTGTTCCACCTGCATATTTTTAAGTCCAATGGTCACTTTATGGACGCTATAGTCTCGTTTTAATCTGATGTCTGAAATTTGAGCTAGGTGGTCAGAAGAAATACTCTGAAAACTCAATTGCTAACTACACTGTTAAAAATCCTGTATGTGGTTCTCCGTAAATGACGAACGGCTCGTGACGAGAGGGAAGGAGTGTGTTGTGTATGTCAAATCAAGATGATTTGGGCACTTTTCATTGACATTGGTGTCATATTGAATTTAACATTGAGCTTCAACCATTGCCATTTTAATAATAATACATTTGACACAATATTATTTTATTTTTTTACAAATCAGAAACAGTACAGTACAGTACAGCAGCTCACTTCTGACACAATATCCCTGCCATGTAAATTACATGTCTAGGGTAGCATCAGTGTGAGTGGATTAAATGGAAAACCTGATTGAATTGTTTTATTTATCCATTATTTTACCAGGTAAGTTGACTGAGAACACATTCTCATTTGCAGCAACGACCTGGGGAATAGTTACAGGATGAATGAGCCAATTGTAAACTGGGGATTATTAGGTGAGCCAGGACACTGGGGTTAGCCAGGACACTGGGGTTAACACCCCTACTCTTACAAAGAGTGCCTCCTACTGGCCCTCCAACACCACTTCCAGCAGCATCTGGTCTCCCATCCAGGAACTGACCAGGACCAACCCTGCTTACGCTTCAGAAGCAAGCCAGCAGTGGTATGCAGGGTGGTATGCTGCTGGCAATTACACACACACTGGCAATTGATTATTTAGCCTCACTACTGTCTGTGGCTGACCTTCGCTGCAGGGTTAGAGGAGGTGAGTACAGTAATACTACAGTCCCAATCAGTAGAAATATTAATGTGATATAACAGCTGAGGTTAAAGGGGTGTTACTGTCCTCTGGGCAGAAGTATTCCGGGCATTCACACAGCTGGAAAAACAGAGATGATACCTTTGTAGTCTTTACATTACATAAACAGAGATGATAATGTACCTTTGAAGTCTTTACATTACATAAAAAGAGATGATAATATACCTTTGAAGACTTTACATTACATAAACAGAGATGATAATGTACCTTTGTAGTCTTTACATTACATAAACAGAGATGATAATGTACCTTTGAAGACTTTACATTACATTAACAGAGATGATAATGTACCTTTGAAGTCTTTACATTACATAAACAGAGATGATAATGTACCTTTGTAGTCTTTACATTACATAAACAGAGATGATAATGTACCTTTGTAGTCTTTACATTACATCAAGAGAGATGATAATGTACCTTTGAAGACTTTACATTACATAAACAGAGATGATAATGTACCTTTGTAGTCTTTACATTACATAAACAGAGATGATAATGTACCTTTGTAGTCTTTACATTACATCAAGAGAGATGATAATGTACCTTTGAAGACTTTACATTACATTAACAGAGATGATAATGTACCTTTGAAGTCTTTACATTACATAAACAGAGATGATAATGTACCTTTGAAGACTTTACATTACATAAACAGAGATGATAATGTACCTTTGTAGTCTTTACATTACATAAACAGAGATGATAATGTACCTTTGTAGTCTTTACATTACATCAAGAGAGATGATAATGTACCTTTGAAGACTTTACATTACATAAACAGAGATGATAATGTACCTTTGAAGTCTTTACATTACATAAACAGAGATGATAATGTACCTTTGAAGACTTTACATTACATAAACAGAGATGATAATGTACCTTTGAAGTCTCTACATTACATAAACAGAGATGCTCGACAGTTTAGTACATTTCTCATCGACCAGAGACTTGTTTGAAGTCTTTTTGTTTATTTGTAAGACAGTGAAAACCATTTCTGTATTAGTCTATCAAACACACACATTGTTTTGTCTAGGGATTAAAATGGAAACTAAACACACCGTCTAAAGCGCTGGCTACTGTGGAAACCGTGGAAACTGTGGGAAACCACCAGACAGTGGGAGGTGTCCACAATGTTTTTTATTAGAGTGAAATGAAAAACCCAGAGAGGAAAAAAAATCTACCATTGATCGAATTAACAGTCGGCGAGCAATCTATCGATTGAGGGAGCGGTGAGGAGGCGAGCACTGTGAACCCATTAATATCAGCGTGTGTGTGGACGCTGTAATCAACACGCCACCCCAACAACAGGCATTCATCCTAATGTACCCATAATGCATTGATATGCCACCGGCAGCGGTCTGGGAAGGTCACTCTCTGATTGACAGCGTGCTGAGCCAAGACCTATGTGGACGCCACGGGATGGAGGGAGAGGTAGAGGGAGAGGTGGAGAGAGGGGGGAGTAGAGGGAAGTGAAGAAGCGTGGGTCGGAGGGGGGGTTAACGTTGGGGAGTGCTATAAGGTTTTCTCCTGCAGACCACTGGGTAAAAAATGTTCATGTCATTTGCAGTATTGATAACGGACCGAGAGACAAGTCATTAATAGGAAAGTCAAGGGAGATGGAGATCAAACAATCCATCAAATGTATTTTATAAACCAGTTGTCACAAAGTGCATTAGGTATACCTTGCCTAAAACCCTAAAGAGCAAGCAAGGCAGATGCAGAGGCACATTGGCTGGGAAAACCTCCCTAGAAGGCAGGAACCTAGGAAGAAACCTAGAGAGGAATCAGGCGCCAAGGGATGGCCAGTCCTATTCTGGCTGTACCAGGTGGAGATTTAAGAGTACATGTGGCCATTAAGTCAGATCGTTTTTCAAGATGTTCATATGTTCATAGATGACCAGCGGGGTCAGATAATGACCATTCAAAAAGGACGGAGAATGCAGGAAATAACGTGGTGGTTTGAGACAAAGAAAAGAACACCATCATGCACGCAGACAAACCACGATAAAGAGAAGAAGAAGAGACAGATTTGCATAAAAGGTTACACGTCAGTAGAAAGAAATCCCGGCCACAGCGGAAAACAATGACTGAGACAAAAAAGAAATGAGGAGAACAGGAGAAAAAAGAGAGTGAGCGAGGTGGAGGAGGGAGATGGAGTGGCTACATGGCTTTTGATTATTTAAAGCACAGCCAGGTGTGGAGTGTGTTGAGAGGCTGTCACTCTCGCCTCGTAGCCTCGCCTCAAACACACACTCATAAATATGGAGGCTGGGTTTTATATACAGCACAAATGAAAGGCACATGTATGTGTCAAAGATGGTTGGGATCTGCTAAGCCAACACCCGGCACACAACTGACTGACTGATGGACTGGCCGACTGACTGACTGTGTGACTGACTGACCTGGCTGACTGACTGATGGACTGGCTGACTGACTGACTCACAAACAAACTGACTGTGTGACTGACTGACCTGGTTGATTGAACTGATGGACTGACCACACATAGACTGACCCGCTGGGCACGGACGTCAATTCAACATCTATTCCACGTTGGTTCAATGTAATTTCATTTAAATGACATGGAAACAACATTCATTCAACCAGTGTGTGCCCAGGGGGAACTGAGACTGACTGACTCACAAACAGACGGACATACTTGACCACTGACAGGGTCAATGATAGAACTGACACTAACTGACTGATTGAAAAACTGAATTAATTGACAAGGACATTTCAAGGAATTAGACATTTGTCCACATGGCAAGATACAGTAGATCAAAGAGGTTGTAAAGACTTCCCTGTTCTAACATTATTCATGGTGTAGGTTGAGTATTCTCCTTTGATTGCAAAATGCATATAACTACCATGGCCTTTCTTTCAGTTTATTTTGCCTGTCTGTTTTTTGTATTTGCCAATGACCACCAAATGCAGTCCATGACCCTACAGGAGATAAAATCTCACCTTGACACAACGGACAGTCATGTCAAGGACACAACAACACGTTCTTGAAAAGGCTAAATCTGTCATACAAGTCATCCAAACACGTCCCAGAACCCAGATGACAGACACACGTCCATTATTCAACACAAGAATTGTCTTCCTCCAACAAACACAAGGATTTCTCCCTGACACACACGTGTGTGTATAGGAACTACGACTGTACGCCCGGATCGGGTGTGTGGGAGAAGTATCCTGTGTGCTAGTTCCATTTCCAACTTTGAGGAAAAGGGACGTTTGGGGTATAATGTTTAGGGTATTTTGGGGTATTTTATTAGGATCCCCGTTAGCTGTTGCAAAAGCAGCAGGTACTCTTGCTGAGGTCCACGCAAAACATGAAACATAATACAGAATGACATAATACAGAACATCAATAGACAAGAACAGCTCAAGGACAGAACTACATCATTTTTATTTAAAGGCACACGTAGCCTCCGTATCAATGCCTACACACATACTATCTAGGTCACATGGGGGAGAGGCGTTGTGCCGTGAGGTGTTGCTTTATTTGTTTTTTGAAACCAGGTTTGCTGTTTATTTGAGCAGTATAAGATGGAAGGAAGTTCCATGCAATAAGGGCTGTACGCTGTATGCTTTCTTGAATTTGTTCTGGATTTGGGGACTGTGAAAAGACCCCTGGTGGCATGTCTGGTGGGATAAGTGTGTGTGTCAGAGCTGTGTGTAAATTGACTATGCAAACAATTTGGGATTTTCAACACATGAATGTTTCTTATGAAAAGAAGAAGTAGCCAAGAGAGACTGGCATGCATAGTATTTATATCAGCCCTGATTACAATGAAGAGCAAAACGTGCCGCTCTGTTCTGGGCCAGCTGCAGCTTAACTAGGTATTTCCTTGCAGCACTGGACCACACGACTGGACAATAATCAAGATTAGACAAAACTAGAGCTGGTAGGACTTGCTTTTTGGGGTGTGGTGTCAAAAAAGCAGAGCATCACTTTATTACAGACAGACCTCTCCCCATCTTTACAACCATTGAATCTAAATGTTTTGTCCATGACAGTTTACAATCTAAGGTAACGCCAAATAATTTAGTCTCCTCCACTTGTTCAACAGCCACACCATTCATTACCAGATTCAGCTGAGGTCTAGAACTTAGGGAATGATTTGTACCAAATACAATGCTCTTAGTTTTAGAGATGTTCAGGACCAGTTTATTACTGGCCACCCATTCCAAAGCAGACTGCAACTCTTTGTTATGGGTTTCAGTGACTTCATTAGCTGTGGTTGCTGATGCGTATGTGGTTGAATCATCAGCAGACATGAACACACATGCTTTGTTTAATGCCAGTGGCAGCACCGGGAAACAGGATGGGAAGAGGCTATGCAGTATAAATGTTTCGTATTCACTGTGAGGATATACTGTCAAATGGAGTCAATGGAGGTTATGATTGGAGCCCTGGGAATAGTCAAGTTTGCTTCATGACCTTGAGTACTGAATGACAGAATCAAAAATAGAGATGATCAGGAATTACACACAGCAACTGTCACACACTTTCAAATGCAGTACCAGTTAATAGTGTGCAAAGCTGTCATCAAGGCAAAGGGTGGCTATTTGAAGAATCTCAAATCTAAAATATATTTTTATTTGTTTCACACTTTTTTGGTTACTACATGATTCCACATGTGCTATTTCATAGTGTTGATGTCTTCACTATTATTCTACAATGTAGAAAATAGTAAAAAAATTAAGAAAAACCCTTGAATGAGTAGGTGTGTCCAAACGTTTGACTGATGCTGTATGTCTATGTATACACACACACACACACACACACACACACACACACACACACACACACACACACACACACACGTATACACACTGCACTCAGTGAAGTAAAAATCTCATTATGTCCATGAACCTGAAGGTATGGGAGCATTCTCTCATCTCAACCCATGGTCCAAAATATTAAAAGCTCTCCCTGCTTCTTCCCCTCCCTCTCTCTACCTCTCCCTTTGCATACATATGACTGCATCTCTTTATTTCCACATTCACTCGCCGTTGGGATCAAAAGCCCCTGTTGTACCCCAGGGGCCCCAGGGGCCCGAGCTGAAAATGTATTCCTATTACAGTCCGTTTTTCCTCGTCATCTTTTTTTAATTATTTAAATGGAGTCTTTTTTCTATCTCCGCACAGCCTGCACTTGTTTGTATGTGTGTGTTGCTGTGTGTGTGACGACTACGTTAAGTACACAGGAATGTGTCCTGTGTCCTCAGACATAAAGAGGAAGGTCAAACTCTGACCTGGTCAGAGTGTGTGTGTGTGTGTGTGTGTGTGTGTGTGTGTGTGTGTGTGTGTGTGTGTGTGTGTGTGTGTATGTGAAGACTACATTAGACACACTGGAATGTGTCCTGTGTCCTCAGCCATAAAGAGGAAGGTCAAACTCTGACCTGGTCAGCATGGGGCCTGTGTGTTTTTTTTACATTCATGCATACGAGTCTATGTGTGTTTCTAATTTCTGTCCATGTGTGTGTGTTCCTTGTACCTCTGTGTATATGCATAAGTGTGTATGTGGACATGCCTATGCACATGTCTGAATGGAGAGTGTGTGATCTTATAATTATAACTTTTATAATGTGTGCTTGGCTGACAGCTTGTTGGGGGCTAGTCTTCATTTGTTCTTGGATGTGTCTATGTGCTGAAATTACAATATGGGGTGGGTCAGGGCTGGGGCTGGTGGATGAATTGATGGAGGAATGGAGGTATAGATGGATGGGTGGAAGCGATGGAGGGATATTGATCTTAAATGAAGAGTGGCGGGTCCTCAGATCTCAGTCGGCCCCCCCCGGACCCCCACGGTGTAATCTGCAGCCCTGGCCTGTCCCCATGGTAACAGGAGTGACGGGGGACGTGGAGAGAAGAGAGGAGACGTGCCCTCACTCTCCTCTGTGAAGTTATTATGTACCTCCTCCTTTATTCCTTGTCCCTTTCTTTTTCTCTTCTCTGCTTTCTGCCCTCAGAAGACCTGCACTTCATCTGTCCTGTTTAGCCAGCAGGTCAGGGGTTAAGAAGGACATCTATTGTGTGTGTGTGTGTGTGTGTGTGTGTGTGTGCGTGCGCGCGCGCGCGTGTGTGTGTGTGTGTGTGTGTGTGTGTATGTGTGTGTGTGTGTGTGTGTGTGTGTGTGTGTGCGCATGCGTGCATATGATAGAAAGAGAGAGAGAGAGAAAGAGAGAGAGAGAAAGATAGAGAGAGAGAGAGAGAATACTGCAGTGTGACCCAGAATTATTGACACCCTTGATAAAGATTAGCAATAATTACAGTATAAAAATAATCATTTAAATACTGAGCCACAATTGAATGCTCAGACAATGTGGAAATAAAATCATCTTATCGTACAACTGCTCTGAGAAAGAGATTTTGTTCAACAAGTAAAAAGCGTGGGACTCCACAAATTGGCTGAATGCATTTGCAGTTTATTTTGGTGGTGTTTTGTGAATTTATTTGTGAATAGTGATGAGTGAGAGGGTCAAAGATCCTACCCCCAAGACATACTAACCTCTCACCATTACCAATAACAGGGGAGGTTAGCATGTCTTAAGGGGTATGATATTTGGTCCTCTGTAACTTTCTCACTCATCATTATACAGGATTCATTCAGGATTATCCGTAATCATGGTAACATCCACATGAATGTAGAAGTGCTTATAAACATATTCTATTGTTATTTACAATAAAGTGACTCCAAAATGACACATTATTTACTATTCATTCTATTGGGCACAAAATAATCTGAAACACAACCAAAACAAACTGAAAATGCATCCAACAAGTTTGTAGAGCCACAAGCTTCATGTAGTCATTGCGTGCTAGGAATATGGGAC
>NC_048586.1:13165000-13197500 GCF_013265735.2 Oncorhynchus mykiss | reverse complement strand
ATTAACCTCAAGAGTGTGGAAAGTCGCCCAGCCTAACCCAGGGTCTCTGTGTGAGTGAGTGTGTGTGTGTGTGTGTGTGTGTGTGTGTGTGTGTGTGTGTGTGTGTGTGTGTGTGTGTGTGTGTGTGTGTGTGTGTGTGTGTGTGTGTGTGTGTGTGTGTGTGTGTGTGTGTGTGTGTGAGAGAGAGAGAGAGAGGCAGAGACAGACAGACAGACTGACAGACAGACAGGTTTTTTTAAGAAGCTCTCTTCAGCTTAAATGTAATTACAGGGCTTATTCCTTCTCCTATTGTTCCTCTATGTCACATGGTCACAAGGAGTGAGGTTTCACATTGGTAGCACATCTGGGCAACAATGTGTCAAAAGAGTTAATAACGCTGAAACGTGTCCTGGCTTGTAAGGGTTATTTTGAGCTCTGTGTCGGTCATATTAATGTTAGACAGCACATAGCCTCGCAGAAAACCAGGCCCTAAATGGGAAGCCTGGTGATGTCCATGGCACACAATCAGCTAGAAAAGGGTGGGAACCCGGTGTAAATCAGTGACGCCACATAACACGTCAAACCAATGAAATGCCTTACTTGGGCGGAGGTGATCACTAGATTAGTGTCATAGGTGCAAGTAAGTATGGCCATGAAATCGCCCATTTGAACCCCATCAAAATATGCTGATGTATGCCGTGTTTGTTGTGAACCGTACCACTGTAACAGGAACAAACATAACCTTTTACAAGGTAAATCATATTTATTGTGACCGGACTGCACACTGGCTTTAGACGAGATAATGGGACCTGTCACGCTGACTGATGGGTTTTCAAAAGCAATATGTGGCTCCTGCCGCAATCTTCTTCTCAAACAGAAAAGAAGTGCCAATGGCGTGGAAAGAATCCGCTGTTTTGTGAGGGAAAGAGAAAATTCTAGAGTTTGAACAAAACGATGTGTCTGGCGCGATCCACAGAAGCACCAAAATAGTGTTTGTTCAGGAAAGCACTGAGAGTCCAGCAAGACGAGGCCTATTTCAGGGACCCGGCAGACGACCAGCCGCCAGATATAGGAAATGAACGGCTACAAGCACAGTTTTTGGTGCATCGTCGGCTGTAGGTGACAACCACGAAAGTGATCACTGCGTAGTTGAAGTGCTCTACCTTCGAACAACATAGCGATCTACAGCTAACGTTTGTCAATGCAATCGGCCATGCAGCTGCAGGTGAAATTTTGATTGATTGCTTGTTTGTTATTTCAGTATTAATCATTACACTCTTGATAGTGGAAAACAGTGTAGCACAAGTCCTACAGACTCACATTTGTATGTTATTAATTTAATAATATATTCAGCTGATCAGAGTGACAATTGTAGCCTATTTATACAGTTTTTTTCCCCCTCGACAATGAAGTAACTGATAAAGCCCATTTCGCATGGCACATACACAACGTTTATCATTGCAAATCTGTCACATAATACACGATGACAGTCTCAGATATTAAAATCGTATTTCCCTTTTATTTAAGGTCACTGTTTACAACTATTTCTAGTCAAGGATACTTAGTGGTACTTTGGAAAGAATTGGTATATGTCTTCAAGATAATCGGTCCAGAGCAATACCCAAGTATTTGATGCGAGAACTGCGAGCACCGTGTGCGCCTCCCAAAAGACATCATCTAACATCAAGAGGCCCATGTCCAGTGTGTCAGCAGGACTATTAGAAAGCAGATAGACCACATGCAGCAATTTGATAAAGACTGTGAGCTGAAGCCAGAGTCCGGAAAGCACTCAATCTCAGGTATATCTGAGGACATTAACCATATAGTAAGTGTGCTTCTTGATCAGAAGGTGTTTCATTTGACACCTGGCAGGTTCTACCCAGGCTTCCAGAGCGTACTAAAAAAACTATTCTCTGGGCCAACACTGTGAGGAAAACTCATACCTTTTCTACTTTAAAACTTGTGTAAAGTTTATAGTAGTGCACTTTGTTACTTATTTCACCCAAAAAAGGCAACTGCAAGTTCATTTACAATAAAGTTATACAATCCACTGAGCATTGATGTTTCCAAATCTGGATTATTTATTGAAGTCAAGTGAAAGGGAAAAGTGAAAAATTCAAAAATGCACTTTATGAACAAGTAACCATGGGTGACAGGTCACATCTTGGCCCACTCTATACTTTAGATTAGGGTTGTAATGGTGACCGTATTACCATCACACCAGCGGTCATGAGTAATCTTTAGTCTTGGTACTTATAGGCTTCTACAAGCACTGATGCTGCTGATGGTCATTAGTAGCCTACCAATCTTGCTAACTGCCAAATAACGTGTTAAAATGAAGCACATTAACCTTCTTTATAACCAGTGTAGAGCCTAACTGGCAAGTTAGGGGAAGATCATTTTCACCATAATGCACCTTTATAATAAAGCATTACACGCATAATCACATTTGCGGTCACTTTTGAGAAACAGTGCTTTTCTGCAAACTGATTGCATTTTGGAACATTCACGCTTATAGCCTACTGCCATGTGCGCATTGCTGCGCTTATAATGTGAAGAAATAACCTAATAGTTTATCAACATTTTAAGATAAACGTTCTGATCTGTTGCATCAGCCTGGTTGGTTTTAAAGGTTCATGCGAGTGGTTTGGGATTTAATTTGGGATCTATTGCATCCCACAACTGTCCCAGCACATGTTTTGAATATTTATTTATTGCACAGAAAGACAATTTGACCAATAGCGTAGGTTAACTTTTGTACGATGGGGGATAGTATTTGTATTTATTGCCAAAGCAGCAGCTACTCTTCCTGGGGTCCATCAAAATGAAGGCAGTAAGTAGATTAAAATAGGCTAGTGCTTTTGCTGTTCGTTAGGCCTATTCATCTTGTTGCTGAAGAAAAGTAGGCTAAATGTGGACAGTTCTTCTAATATCTTCAATATGTGCCTCGGAATTTCGATAAGGTGCGCACAGTTGTGTCCCCAATGTGTCTCTCTTCATTTGTAGCCTACTTCTTAGCTGTGAGAAGGAACTGCTTACGTGACTTGCATTGGCTAATAAGAATTTAGATATCCGAGAGAGCCTTGTGAGTGAGAGGTGCTTTGGAGCCTGGCAGCCAGGAGAAGGGAATAATAATTATTGTATTCAGCCCGAAGGCACAACGGCCACTTTGGCAGCAAAGGGCATGGATTTTTTTAGGGAACATTACGGCCACACAAGGGGGATGTTGCCTGGAAAGGCCTGGTGAGAATATTATCAAGTACTTGTCTAATTGTGAATGAGAGACTGATGAAGTGTGTGCAGCATGCACAAGAAACAAATCAGAGCTCATGCCTTTCATGTGACTTTGGAAAAAATCATCATTAGAGTCGCATCATGCAGCCTTTGAATGTGGTAAAAATCAAAACTTATAGCCCAACGTTTTTAGAACAACTAAAGTTGCATTAATAACTCTAAATTAAGCATATAAGAATACCTATTTCTTTGTTAACCGCTCAACACAGATTAGCCACATGTGAGCACTTCCTTGGAAATCGTTTGGAGAAAATATCCTTGTGATGGTGTCGGCTATATTAAATGGATTTATTAGACTTTTTCAAACGGAAATGTTCCAAAGGTCTGCATCAGTGGCTTGTGGGCTATGCATGGAAAGATGTTAAAGATGTTTATGTTAATTAACGGTGAAGTACCATGAGACCGGCAATTATTTGCTTGACAATCACCAACTGTCAAAATGTCATGACCGCCACAGCCCTAGACGCAACCCAGTCATTCGTTCTTTATGTTCTGTTGCCATGCTTCTCGCTGGCAACGTTCTTATCCCTTGCTTGCTACTGCATCTAGCCAGCTAGCTACAGCTAATACAGTCACAACCTCTGCAGCCAGAATAACATGAATACATAAAGTAGCTGTTCTCTATTGACATTCGTTTGGATACATCGCATAACAATAGGCTGATAATGCCCGATTTTGCCTGGCATAGCTAGAAAGGTTTGCCTTCTCGTCAGGACACTCAACACTGTTCATTACGAGGAGATCGCATTGCATATCAAACACTAGGCTAAAAGCTAGATAAATAGTTGGTTGCTAGCAAACCTGCCAATATGATAAACAAGTAGAAAATGATCAGATGCTCAAAACAGCTGCTCAAACTAGAAACATGGGAGGATTTGACAGCATAGCGTCACTTGCAACAGTAGGACCAGAGAGATTAATCTTCATCACTCTTCATCAATCACCAGGTCAAATCTTCATCACTCACCGGGTCAAAAAATATGTCTCTGCAAAAACAAATCAATGCTAGCTAGCTACGCGTTTTCCTTGTTGGACCTGCGTTTACATTGTATCCAATTTCGATTTGATATACCATGGCTGTAAGCCAATCAGCATTCAGGGCTCGAACCACCCAGTTTTTTTAATCTAATTTATACCACAGCATGTTTCTGATTGGTTAGAAGAGCATTCTAAAATGGACATTAAAACCTCTTTGGGCTAGACGTGCCGCAAGCAACCCACCTCGACAACATCCAGTGAAAAAATCTTAACTTCTTGTTAATCCAGCTGCTGTGTCAGATTTCAAAAAGGCTTTACGGCAAAAGCACACCTTGCGATTATCTGACAGTGCCCAGCACACAAAAGCATTAAAAACATTTTCCACCCAAGCAGAGGCATCGCGAAAGTCAGAAATAGCGATAAAATAAATCCCTTATCTTTGAAGATCTTCATCTGGTTGCAATCGCAAGGGTCCCTGTTACAAAACAAATGGTCCTTTTGTTCGATAAAGTCCTTTATATCCCAAAAAAAGTCAGTTTATTTGGCGCGCTTCATTCAATAATCCACCTGTTTCCCCTCGTTCAAAATGCATACAAAATGAATCCCAAACGTTACCAATAAACTTGGTCGAAACATGTCAAACAACGTTCCTAATCAATCCTCATGTACCCTAATATGTAAATAAATGATCAAATTTAAGACGGAAAATAGTATATTCAATACCGGAGATAAACCAAGTGCGTGCCCTCACCGGATCGCGTCACAAACATTTTCCAACCAAGGAGTTGCATCACGAAAGTCAGAAATAGCAATCAAATAAATTGCTTACCTTGGAAGATCTTCATCTTTTTGCAATCCAAGAGGTCCCAGTTACACAATGAATGATCGTTATGTTCAATAAAGTCCTTCTTTATATCCCAAAATGTCTGTTTATTTGGCACGGTTGATTCAGAAATACACCTGTTCCAACTTGCCCAACATGCTTACAAAGGAATGTAAAAAGTAACCTGTAAACTTGGTCCAAACATTTCAAACAACGTTTCTAATCCAACCTCATATATAATAGATACAATTTCAAACGGAATAAACTGTTTTCAATACTGGAGAAAAACAACAAGGAGCAGCCAGTCATTCACGCGCACCAAAATACTAGAGTCCTTCTGAGTGACACTTAGAAAGAATACGAATACTTCTGCATTAAAACATTTCAAAAAACATTGACCAATTTCTAAACACTGTTGGTTGACATCTAGTGGAAGCCATAGGAACTGCAATCTGGTTCCTAATAATTAGGCTTTCCCATAGAGAAGCATTGGAAAGTCGAATGACCTCAACAACAAAAAAATTCCTGGATGGATTGTCCTCTGGGTTTCGCCTGCCAAATCAGATCTGTTATACTCACAGACATTATTTTAACAGTTTTAGAAACTATCAAACTACCATGCAATTGCATATCCTAGCTTCTGGGCCTGAGAAACAGGCAGTTTACTTTGGGCACCTAAGTCATCCAAACTTTCGAATACTGCCCCCTATCCCTAAAAAGTTTTAAGTAAAAGTCTTGCTACAAAGTTACAGAGAGCTAAACCAATAGTCTGCATGTGTAGAGGTTTATTGCGTCATGATTGCAAGGTGTCCCGATATCTTTTCCAGCTGTCCCAATATCTGCTTTTAATTAATTAAGTAATATTTTACTGGGTGACTTACTTTCGCTTTTACTTCAGATTTTTCAGTCATTGTCTATTTAGGTATCTTTACTTTTACTCAAGTATGAGAATTGGGTACTTTTTCCACCACTGGAAGTAGCCATTGCAACTCTGAGATTAGATGACTCATCTGCCAAGGCTGCGATGATGTGCAATTTTATGTGTTCGGTGTCTGAGTGGTACATGTTGAAAAGCCTGTTTTCTAGTGTGTCGTCTGCTCCTGCTGGATCCACAGATTTCTCCCCAACGAAATGCTGAAAAACCTTGTTGTACAGCAAAGAACAGTCTTCAATTCTCTTACAATATATGACAGTCCTTGGGGTCTCAAGACCCTTTGACTCCAACTCTGTGAGCAACTATGAAATCGTCTCTAGAGGGTCAGACAACACCTTCCTCACTGCCAGTCTGGTGTTGTCCCTGTCAGGACTTTTCACCACCTCAACACATTGCTTCATTCCCAGGTGCATTTTAATTATGCTCTTCCTTGTAGCCTTGGAAGCTGTAGGTTTCACAGCCAATACAGGAACTGGAACTGGTAGGAGTGACGGCAGCTTGCCAACTATTCCACAACACTTCCGAAAGCCACCTCCTCCCCCTGTGCCTCTCTGACTTTAGGGGAAATAGGATAAAAAAATAATTTTATGAAATGCATTAGTTGTCATAAGAAAGGACTAAATAAAACTGGCTCAATGACAACATTGTCATGTTGAAGGTAGAGCGTGTCCTTTGTGTTAATTGAAAGGAGTGTCATTTTAAGAGAAGGTCCAACATAATTTTATCTTATGTGATATATACTAAAGGCACAGAAATCTGATCAAAGAATTAGCAGGTTTCACACATCAGACACTCATTTTACAGGTCAAATAATACCAGGGCATATCAAATCATGTGTGGGCAATTAACATGTATACACATACACAATTAATACATACACATACACAATTAACATGCACACACATACACAATTAATACATACACGTACACAAAAACACATGGCATGCCGCCCAGCCCACATACCGTAGCTGTGACCACATCTCCCTCCCCTCCCCCCCTGTGGACCTCGTTGACAGCCATTCCAGTGAGACGCTCGTGGAACAATGTTTGAAGTAGCCATTACTCTGAGCCATCAAATGTTTCAGGAGTCCTGAAGACAATCCTGTACTCACTCTTGGCAAATGTCTCGTCCTCCATCTCACTTTGACCCAGGTATGCGGCAGCAATTCCTTGAGAGTTCCAAACACAAACCTGATCCTCGAATATTGATATCAGTGGAGAAACTACTTTTACCATTGATTACTCCACTTCCAATTTCAATAAATCGCAGACTGACGACCACACTTGATACACTAAACTTTAAAATTGTTCTGCAAATGTTGCAAACTAGCCAACAACTTTGTACTAAATGGATCCTACCCGGTCTGAAAACAGTGATAATCATAACTTGTACTACCCCCTTCAACGGGAGAGTGGGGGAGGGTTTCTTGAAATATAATATCCAATCAACATCTTGCCGCTGGGAGCCAGAGGATCATTCAAACAGGTTTTGCAATACAAAATTATCCATTCCTTCAAGAGAGGTGTGACGCAAGACTAGATAGCACAAAACTCAACAATGATATCTTGATTTGTTGTCTATGAGGGGAAGAGATGACAGAGCAGAGAAAGCAAGATGGAGTCATAATTATGACGGTCAGATTGAAAGACATTGAGAGCAGACTACTGAAATGAAGCGGCAGTGCAGAATCTTGTACAGTAGAGTGTCTTTGACTGTGAAGAGCTCAGAAGGGAGTGTTCATTCATGATGGAATGCAGTGTTTGATTGCCTCAGGTCACCCTGTTGTACTTCTGTCTCTGTCTATTGTCTCTCTCGCAAACTGTCACTCGGCTCTTCTCTCTCACCATTTAGGAGTGTCCCTCTTCTTTCTCTCTCCATCTCTCTCTCTCTCTCTCTCTCTCTCTCTGTCTCTCTCTCTCTATCTCACTGTGTGTTGGCTGTGCTTCTGAGAGGAGCAGGAGACAGACTGGGTCTTTGACTTGGGCGGTGATGTTATCTCTGCTTCCAGCCCAGTCTCCCAGCACAGGCCACATATTCTTCTCCTCTCCACCGCCACTGCTCTCCTTTTTCGCTGCGCTCACTCACTCTACCTCCTGCTGTTCCTCTCATCCCTGCCTCAATAGACATATAAATATAAACACAGGAAACAAACAGAGGGCGAGCAGAGGGAGCAGAGAGAGGTGTAGAGAGAGGGTGAGTGTTGGAGGGAGGATAGTTTGGTGCGATGGTTTGGTTTCTCTTTTCTCTTTCATCAATTAAAGGGGGACAACATCATCAAGGGGACCCACCACCGCTGTTGGAGTCGTTACTGCAAGAAAGTTATATATTACATATTATTTGTTACTTCTTTCAACAATTATACATTATTTTACTTATTACTCCCTGGAAAAAGTAATTCATTACATTACTTGTTATATTACTTTTGCGTTACACCTCAAAACTTTGAGCGTCCTCACCCAGTGTTAACACTGTCAACATTACGTAACGTAGGCGTATACACCAGCACAGGTAGCCTAATAATGACAGGTTCTACCATGGATAAGGGCAGCATTTCCTTACAGCAAACTAAGCTATAAGCTTGTTCAGCAGTTTCTGGGTTACAGCCTGTCCTCCTGAACGATCCAAATCGAGCCTGGGTTGTTTGGATGAGGAAGGCCTACAGTCATTTTCAGCAGCGGTGGTCAGGTCTGGGGGGTCTTTTTTCAACAAGTTTTGGATTTGTGTGTTGCTTTTGCAGATGCTTCAAGAGATTGGGAGTTGTGTTTATAGCAGTGGAGAGTTGATCCTTGCCTGGGCACAGTTAATATTGGACAGTTGTATCCTTGACATTTTGAATTTGGAGAGAGGACGAAAACAATTTACAGTTTGGGTGGGGGAATTTTTTATATTGAACCAACAGAGAGGGAATAATAATCCCAAATATGTATTTGATAGGAATATGTAATAGGAAAGGAATGATAACAAAAGTAACAACCTATTTCTTTGATCAGTAACTGTAATATTATTATTCACATTGGGAAGGTAACTATTTTATATTAGTCTTTACCGCAGAAAGTAATATTATTACTGTAACATGTTACTTTGTCATGTGTTACCCCAGCACTGCCCACCACCAGTCTCTCTGTCTGTTGTATTCCCCACCATCACTCATTCATCTCTCCTCTCCTACTATACAAGCACGCCGCACTGCCAGCTGCATACATTACCATAAGATATAATAGGCTTTAGTTCATTAGCTGCTGTGGTTGTGAGTTATGATCGCGGTAATGTGTCTTTCTCTCTCTCTTCCTACTCTCTGATGCACATTTATGTAGCCTATAGGAGCGTATACAAATGGATCATATTGTATATCCCTGGGAAGAGATTTAAATCTATATTCAGAGCCAGATATATTGGGTAAGTGTCTGTGAAAATGTCACTATGAAAGATGATGTTACTTATTAGAGCACACTCACAGTCATGATGTGAAGAACTGCTGCTGAGTGGAGTAAATCTAGGAATGGTTAAAGACATCTAAACACAAACCGAAACCTAAGCTAAATGGTAGCATTTTCCGTCTTATTGATCATTCAGATAGAAATGTATTGTGTAGATTAGAACAAATTTGATTCCTTGACATGGAGAGCGATTGTGCCAGTTCTGTATTTCACATTTATATCTGCAATGTTCTGAACATGTCAGCCTTCTGATCACACCTAAGATTTAAACACAACAATATTCTAGACCAGGGGTGTGAACTCATTCTATGGAGTGCCGCAGACACTCTGCCCTTCGTGGAATGAGTTTGACACGTGGTCTAGACTTTGCAGCGCTTGCTCTTTTACAAGGGTGTGGTAGCTTGATGAGACGGCAACAATAGAGCCATGTGGGCAGGCCAAAGGGAGAGCTCCTTGAGCTGATTGACAGGAACCCCCAATGAGTGGCTGGTATGTCATTAAACCTAATCAGTCAGTCAGTCTGTCTGCCTGTTTGTCTGCCATCTTGCACACATGACATACTCATCATCCGCCCACACACACGGCACACGCACGCATGCACAAACAACAACACACACACACACACACAAACACGAACACACCAATCACTTCACTACATTATGTGGGCTTCCCGGCATATCGCAGCAGCAGGAGTGTGTGTTTGTTAGGCGTGATGATATGAGTGAGTGGCAGGTCTGCTCTGGTGGTGAGTAGAATGGAGAGAGAGACAGAGAGAGCACAGGATCAGCGCAGTAACTCAACCAGGCAAGCCCATATACTGACACTGTTAAACACAGGGCTCAGACACAAGCCACACGGAACCATATCAATGGGTCCCAGTAGCACTGTGTACACACACTGATCTCACAGCCTCCCTTAACGTGTCCCCGTAGTGTTGTCTTATCATCCCACCACAGTCAACGAGAAAGGTTGAAATTGACATGGACAGTGAGGCGACCTAACATTGGGTTGAACTGGAAACGGGTCCCATGATTTATGTAATGCTATAAGAACAAGAATGGATGGTACAATATATATTCACCCCCAAAAAATCTTTGGATCTACTTAATTACATTTTGGAAAGTAGTTCCACGTAATGGAAACAGATCATTTTTACATTAAATTATTAATGCAGATCTATTTTATTTAACTGTGTTATTAAAACACTATCGAATTGAGAAATATTCATTACAAATTATTATGTCGGATTGAAAAAATAAATTCAGGTAATCATGTTTTAACTCAATTAGAACAAGTGCCTCCCAAATTAATCAAATGTGTCAGTTCTAGCTCTTTGAGTTGAATTCATCCTAACTACTAAATGAGAAAAGTACTTCTTTACATTCAAAAGTTTGATTTCCAATTAACAATGGTATAGTGACAATTTCAGTTGGGATCTTTGTGCACCCATCTGCTTCTTGCTCATCCATGCACATCTCTGTTAGTTCTTAAACCAGCCGTTGTTGAAGTCCTACTTGACCCAGACCAGTTAAACTACAACAACATTCTCGGAATCAATTACATAAACATATTACTTTTTACATGTGGTTGTTTATCTATCTTAGTTGAATGCACTGACTGAAGTTGCTCTTGATAAAAGCGTCAACTAAATGACCAAAGTTGAAATGTAAATATACAAATGTACGGTTGCAAAACATGCTGGGTATTATTCTAATGAGCTCTGCCCCCTCCCAAAAAAGACAAACTGTTTGACCAAACAAAATTCAGACAGTTCTTTTCTACATTAATGAATCTGGTGTACATTAGGGTTGAATTCTGGCAGTCCGGTTACCGAGATGTAATGCCCAAAACCACTCCACTTTTCCTGGATAAATAACTGAGAGAAACCAGTCAATTATAAGAAATGATTTATATGAACAGCATGGCGTGAATTGGAAATGTTAAATTATATGCAATGTCTAAATCTGGCTTCTCTGCTCTTTGAAGGACCAATCATCAACGCTCAGGGTGTAGACATACAGCCAATCTCATTATGGAGCACAGTTCACAATGCATGTAGACCTATCATCTCATTATGGTAACTTTTTTTCTTGTGACAGGTAGACCTGCATTTGCTGCAACATAGCCTATGCTACATAGCCTATGCATGTTTAATTTACACATCTCCATCAGGCTTTTGCGGGACACCTTATTTTTTTATTGTAAATTGTCGTGGAATATTCTAATCAAGTGAGAGAGACTTCGTCATTTCTTCAAACAATCATCTTTATTTAACATTGATGAATTATTGCAATAATGAAACTGTTGACCCCACACTCTTGAGTGTTGGACCGAGAGCTTCCCTGATAATTGATAAACAGAGATTTTCTATGGGAGACCTAAACATGCTTAGTTGTTGCTGGTTCCACCACTCCCATGCAGATCGGGCGTCATCATAAGCCATCTTGGGCTCCTCTTATGATTATCTGCACCTCGTGCCATTTTAAAACCACCCCGGCTTAGTCTCCCAGATGCCAGGATGATGAGGAGAAATTAGGGTTTGTCTTATTCCTCCAGGCGCTTTCTATCTTGGGTCACAAACCACACATCTTATCTACGGAATGCCAGCTGTAGGTTTTTATCACCAAGTCATAAATCACTTGTCATCTCAAGCTATCTCTAGTACAACCAATGTCCTTTGCCATACGCCCAGACTAACTGCAGGAGGCTTGAGTTGATACTATAAAAACACAGCATTGGTGGAACAGAAATGTCTTACTATTGTTCAGTACAGTATATAATTGTTAAATATCAAACAAATCAGGTAAATATGTAATTTTCCTCTCACAAAATACATATGTATTATATATACGTATATACAGTGTGTTTGGAAATTCTTAAGACCCTTTGACTTTTCCACATGTTGTTACATTACAGCATTATTCTAAAATGTATTGCATTTATATGTTTTTCTCATCAATCTACACACAATACCCCACAAGGACAAAGCTAAAACGGGTTTTTAGACATTTTTGCTAATGTATTAAAAATTTAAAAACTGAAAAGATAGACTAGAGTAGCTTGCTGGAGGAAGTGATGAGGTGGCTGCCGTTTTACAGGCTCCTAACCAATTGTGCTATTATTTTGTGTTATTTGTAACTTGTTTTGTACATAATGTCTCTGCCACCGCCTGGTATGACTGAAAAGAGCACCTGTATATCAGGACAGCGATTACTCACCTCGTACTGGACGAAGATTTTCTCTTTAAAGAGTTGGACGCAAAATATTTACTTCAGACACCTGACAAGGCCCAAATCCCCGTCATTCGCATGAAGAAGAGAGATATTGGGGACGTAGGCAGGGGTGCCATGTTAGGATCTGACAGCGAGTGAGTAATCCGCTGTTACCATTAGTCCTATTAGCCAATGTGCAATCATTGGATAACAAAATGGCTGAGCTCCGATAAAGACTATCCTACCAACGGACATTAAAAACTGTAATATCTTATGTTTCACCGAGTCGTGGCTGAACGCCGACATGAATAACATACAGTTGGATGGGTTTTCACTCCATTGGCAAGATAGAACAGCTTTCTCCAGCCAGACAAGGGGTGGAGGTCTGTGTCCATTTGTAAATAACAGCTGGTGCACAAAATCTAATATTAAGAAAGTCTCATGGTTTTGCTCGCCCGAGGTAGAGTATCTCATGATAAGCTGTAGACCACACTTTTTACCGAGAGAGTTTACATCCATATTTTTTCGTAGCTGTCTTTTTACCACCACAAACCGATGCTGGCAATAAGACGACACTCAACGAGCTGCATAAAGCAATAAGCAAGCAAGAAAATCCTCATCCAGAGACGGCGCTCCTAGTGGCCGGGGACTTTAATGCAGGGAAATGTAAATCTGTTTTATCTCATTTCAACCAGCATGTTACATGTCCAAAAAGAGGATAAAAATCTCTAGACCACCTTTACTCCACACACAGAGATGCGTACAAAGGGTCGTCAGCGAAATGGGACATATCTGGGCTCAGGTGTGTCCCACGGATAAATATACCTTTCCCCCATTCATTGAGGAGACTCTCTTCACGCAGACACACTGTATTTTTGGTTGTGGCATTTTGTGGCTTGTTTGTTTTGGCACCTCTCAACAATCCTCATAATCACCATCTATGCAAGCAACAACTCACTTACACTACTGATTACTGACAACGCACACCATTGTTAATTGTCTATAGTTTACTTAAGTTAATAAATATATTTTTGTTCATCCGTTATCTCCACAATGTCTCCCTCTTTGTTATGGGCTATGAGCCATTTCGTGACACAAGCAAAAACTAAAGCAGGATGTACCAGTGGTCAGACTGTTTTGCTAGCACCGACTGGAATATGTTCCAGGATTATTCCGATGGCCTTGAGGAGTACACCACATCAGTCACTGGCTTAATCAATAAGTGCATCGATGACGTCATCCCCACAGTGACCGTACGTACATACCCCAACCAGAAGCCATGGATTACAGGCAACATCCTCACTGACCTAAAGGGTAGAGCTGCCACTTTCAAGAAGCGGGACTATAAACTGGATGCTTATAAGAAATCCCGCTATGCCCTCCGACAAACCATGAAACAAGCATAGGGTCAGTACAGGACTAAGATTTAAGGCCTCAGGGCCAGACGGATTACCCGGATGTATACTCCGAGCATGCGCTGACCAACTGGCAAGTGTCTTCACTGACATTTTCAACCTGTCCCTGACTGAGTCTGTAATACCAACATGTTTCAAGCAGCCCAAGAACACCAAGGTAACCTTCCTAAAGGACTACAGAACCGTAGCACTCACATCTGTAGCCATGAAGTGCTTTGAAAGGCTGCTCATGGCTCGCATTAACACCATCATCCCAGAAACCCTAGACCCACTCAAATGTGCATACTGCCCCAACAGATCCACAGCTGATGCAATCTATATTGCACTCCATACAGCCCTTTCCCACCTGGACAAAAGGAACAGCTACGGTCACTGTGGGGATGACGTCATCGATGCTATTCATTGACTACAGCTCAACGTTCAACACCATAGTGCCTTCAAAGCTTATCACTAAGCTAAGGATCCTGGGACTAAACACCTCCCTCTGCAACTGGATCCTGGAATTCCTGACAGGCCACCCCTAGGTGGTAAGGGTAGGTAACAACATATCTGCCACGCTGATCCTCAACACGGGGGCCCCTAAGGGGAGCGTGCTCTGTCCCATCCTGTACTCCCTGTTCAACCATGACCGCATGGCCACGCACGACTCCAACACCTTCATTAAGTTTGCCGACAAAACAACAGTGGTATGCCTGTTCACCAACAACGAGGAGACAGCCTATGGGGAGGATGCCAGAGAGTTGGTTTGTGTTTTCTGTCTGTCTGTGTGAGTTAGTTTTGTTCGTTCAAACCTACCAGCGGTTTGCCTTGCTCATGTCTTTGCTATGGTCCCTGTTTTCTAGTTTCCTGGTTTTGACCTTTCCTGCTTGCCCTGAGCCTGCCCGTCTGTCGTCCTGTAACTTTGCCTTTAATCTAGGTTACCAATCTCAGCCTGACCTGACCCTGAGCCTGCCCGCCTGTCGTCCTGCAACTTTGCCTTTACTCTAGGTTACCAACCTCAGCCTGACCTGACCCTGAGCCTGCCCGCCTGTCGTCCTGTAACTTTGCCTTTACTCTAGGTTACCAACCTCAGCCTGACCTGACCCTGAGCCTGCCCGCCTGTCGTCCTGTAACTTTGCCTTTACTCTAGGTTACCAACCTCAGCCTGACCTGACCCTGAGCCTGCCCGCCTGTCGTCCTGTAACTTTGCTTTTACTCTGGGTTACCAACCTCAGCCTGACCTGACGCTGAGCCTGCCCGCCTGTCGTCCTGTAACTTTGCCTTTACTCTGGGTTACCAACCTCAGCCTGACCTGACCCTGAGCCTGCCCGCCTGTCGTCCTGTAACTTTGCCTTTACTCTGGGTTACCAACCTCAGCCTGACCTGATGCTGACCCGCCTGCTGTTCTGGTGCCTTACACCCTCTCTGGATTGTTGACCCCTGTCGTTTCCCTGCCCCCTGTTTAAAGAACAAACGTTTGTTTCTTCAACACTGTCCGCACCTATGTCACACTTTAAAACGTGATAGAATTGCATGTTATATCCCAACTACATCATGGTTTGAACGAGGAGGGAATTCCAGTCCACGTAATACAGTATAATACAATACAGCACAGTCCGCACTCAAAAATATGAGCCTACTGGAGCTTGTGTCATTTATTTACCCAAGAGAAGCATATAGCTGGCTACATCTATGTGCTTTTATGTTTTTATGACATGTGTAATGTGCAGTAGCATATACTGTAGATCGGATAATGGCACAATCATTTGGGCTTGCTTGGGCTCATAAAATGTCTTCAATGTAAGGCTCACTAAACATATTTAATGTATGGCTCATCAGCCTCAGGTAGCATCGGGCTTGAATTTTTTTAAATCAAATCAAATGTGTTTATTAAGCCCTTCGTACATCAGCTGATATCTCAAAGTGCTGTACAGAAACCCAGCCTAAAACCCCAAACAGCAAGCATTACAGGTGTTGAAGCACGTTGGCTAGGAAAAACTCCCTAGAAAGGCCAAAACCTAGGAAGAAACCTAGAGAGGAACCAGGCTATGAGGGGTGGCCAGTCCTCTTCTGGCTGTGCCGGGTGGAGATTATAACTGAACATGGCCAAGATGTTCAAATGTTTATAAATTACCAGCATGGTCAAATAATAGGTCTGGGACAGGTAGCACGTCCGGTGAACAGGTCAGGATTCCATAGCCGCCGGAAGAACAGTTGAAACTGGAGCAGCAGCACGGCCAGGTGGACTGGGGACAGGAAGGAGTCATCATGCCAGGTAGTCCTGAGGCATGGTCCTAGGGCTCAGGTCCTCCGACAGAGAGAAAGAAAGAGAGAAAGAGAGAATTAGAGAGAGCATACTTAAATTCACACAGGACACCGGATGAGACAGGAGAAGTGCTCCAGATATAACAAACTGACCCTAGCCCCCCGACACATAAACTACTGCAGCATAAATACTGGAGGCTGAGACAGGAGGGGTCAGGAGACACTGTGGCCCCATCCGATGATACCCCCGGACAGAGCTAATCAAATCCAGACAGGCCTATGTACAGTATATGCTTTTGAATTACACTTACCAATTTTGATGCAAAATACTGGGTTACACATGAGAAAAGTGTTTTTTCTCAGAGTGGAACATTTGTAAAATACCTGTAAAATATTCAAACCTAGTGTACATCAAGTTCCACAGAGTTAAGTAAATTCTACAAGAAACAATTCCGCCACATTCTGCCATAAAACATGAATTGATTGTGTAATTTTAACAAACCACTACATGTTCGAACAAAACCAATTTTTATCCTTTGTAAAGTATTGGCCATCTAATATCATGGCTGTGCGTTTTCCACCACAAATCAAAGAAGATTTAGCCTGCGCCATCGCAGGACAAATATGATGTAATTCATGCACTACGGAAGAAAACGAGATTTTGACTGTAGTAACCATCCCCCATCCCTCTTTGTCACCTCACACTTGTCCCCGCTTCTCTCTCTCGTGCTCCATCATTCCATCATCTTCACTTCTTTCCCCCACCCCTTTCTCTGTCATCATCTCCATCTTCATTATTTTCTCTCCCACACCCTTTACTCCTCTCTCCCTTTTCTTAGCCTCTTTGCTTCAGTCTTGTCCGGCCCCACTAGCCTCTTCTTCCTCAAACACATCGCTCTTCCTCCCGCTCTTTCTGTTTCTCTCTCACACACACATAGGGCGCGCATATACATTCCTCTCACACATCTCTCTCTCTCTCTCATTTACTCTCTCTCTCTCACTCGCACACTTATCATCATCACCAGCCCTTCACTCTGATCAACACAGACCACCAATCTGGAGGATTGTGGGTAAAAAGGCTAAAGAGGGGTGTCTATTGTTTTGGCTCCTGTTTCCCCTCCCATTGTCACAATGCTCTAACCTGTCATTAAAGTGTCCTCATCGGGGCGGCAGAAGAGCTAATTCACCCATTAATATGTATATATGCAAAACCCCTCGCCAGCCATTAAAACAATGCCCGATGAAATTGAATCACCTTGGTAATTTGTTGCTGTTCCCCAAACCCCAAGACGGATGTGAATCTCAACCTCGATTTAGTCACACACCACTTGGCGTTAGGAAATAACATCAACATCCCCAACTTATAACGTTGATGAAACAGATCCTCGTCTTTACAATGGAGAAGAGGTGAGAAGGTGAGGAAGGGTGTGTGTGTGTGTGTGTGTGTGTGTGTGTGTGTGTGTGTGTGTGTGTGTGTGTGTGTGTGTGTGTGTGTGTGTGTGTGTGTGTGTGTGTGTGTGTGTGTGTGTGTGTGTGTGTGTGTGTGTGTGTGTGTGTGTGTGTGTGTGTGTGTGTGTGTGTGTGTGTGTGCATGCGTGTGTGTGTGTGTGTGCAGGTGGAAGGTCTCTACTTCCATTGGTATGAGTATGTGTATGAGTATGTGTATTTGCACACGCGTGTGTGCGTTCGTGCCCATGTACAGTGGGGCAAAAAAAGTATTTAGTCAGCCACCAATTGTGCAAGTTCTCCCACTTAAAAATATAGGTCCACTTAAACTATGACAGACAAAATGAGAGAAAAAATTCTAGAAAATCACAATGTAGGATTTTTAATGAATTTATTTGCAAATGATGGTGGAAAATAAGTATTTGGTCAATAACAAAAGTTTATCTCAATACTGTGTTATATACCCTTTGTTGGCAATGACAGAGGTCAAAGTCTTCACAAGGTTTTCACACACTGTTGCTGGTATTTTGGCCCATTCCTCCATGCAGATCTCCTCTAGAGCAGTGATGTTTGCTGTTGCTGACTTTCAACTCCCTCCAAAGATTTTCTATGGGGTTGAGATCTGGAGACTGGCTAGGCCACTCCAGGACCTTGCAATGCTTCTTACGAAGCCACTCCTTCGTTGCCCGGGCGGTGTGTTTGGGATCATTGTCATGCTGAAAGACCCAGCCACGTTTCATCTTCAATGCCCTTGCTGATGGAAGGAGGTTTTCACTCAAAATCTCATGATACATGGCCCCATTCATTCTTTCCTTTACACGGATCAGTCGTCCTGGTCCCTTTGCAGAAAAACTGCCCCAAAGCATGATGTTTCCACCATCATACTTCACAGTAGGTATGGTGTTCTTTGGATGCAACTCAGCATTCTTTGTCCTCCAAACACGACGAGTTGAGTTTTTACCAAGAAGTTATATTTTGGTTTCATCTGACCATATGACATTCTCCCAATCTTCTTCTGGATCATCCAAATGCTCTCTAGCAAACTTCAGACGGGCCTGGACATGTACTGGCTTAAGCAGGGGGACACGTCTGGCACTGCAGGATTTGAGTCCCTGGCGGTGTAGTGTGTTACTGATGGTAGGCTTTGTTACTTTGGTCCCAGCTCTCTGCAGGTCATTCACTAGGTCCCCCCGTGTGGTTCTGGGATTTTTGCTCACCGTTCTTGTGATCATTTTGACCCCACGGGGTGAGATCTTGCGTGGAGCCCCAGATCGAGGGAGATTATCAGTGGTCTTGTATGTCTTCCATTTCCTAATAATTTCTCCCAGTTGATTTCTTCAAACCAAGCTGCTTACCTATTGCAGATGCAGTCTTCCCAGCCTGGTGCAGGTCTACAATTTTGTTTCTGGTGTCCTTTGACAGCTCTTTGGTCTTGGCCATAGTGGAGTTTGGAGTGTGACTGTTTGAGGTTGTGGACAGGTGACTTTTATACTGATAACAAGTTCAAACAGGTGCCATTAATACAGGTAACAAGTGGAGGACAGGGGAGCCTCTTAAAGAAGAAGTTGCAGGTCTGTGAGAGCCAGAAATCTTGCTTGTTTGTAGGTGACCAAATACTTATTTCCACCATAATTTGCAAATAAATTCATTAAAAATCCTACAATGTGATTTTTTTTCCCTCATTTTGTCTGTCATAGTTGCAGTGTACCTATGATGAAAATTACAGGCCTCTCTCATCTTTTTACGTGGGAGAACTTGCACAATTGGTGGCTGACTAAATACTTTTTTGCCCCATTGTATGTACTGTACCTCAGTATGTGGCTCTGCATCTGAACCTGCATTAGTAATGAAGCAAATCCTAATGCGGAAGAATGCAGGTGTGGTGGGGGCCGTCTACCAAAGGTAGAAGGGAAAACAAGGATGGAGGAAGGATTCACTGATCTTGAGAAAGCCTGTTCGCTCCGTGGGGGTCTATTAAGGTGGACTGGCTGGGCTCTAATGATGTCAGACTGATGCCCATGAGAAAGGTAGAAAAGGAGTATAATAATAAGGCATCGCCATGGCGACAAGGTGAGTGATAGGTCCACGTCCAGCGCTGACTGCATGAGATGACCGGGCCTATAAGTTAACAAGTGTTTGATAGGGTGTAATTGACACCTGCCTGGGACTGAAGCATCCTCAGCACTTAATGTGTTCAGTTAGGGACAGTTTGGAGGAGGACAAGGGTGATGAGGTTATCCTAGACTAGAGCTTTAAAGCTGCAATATGTGACTTTTCAGGGAAGCTGACCAAATGACCATAGAAATGTGAGTTATAGATCTGTCATTCTCATTGACAGCAAGTTTAAGAAGTGGCAGATCTTTTCTATGTGCACTATTTCTATGCTTCCCGTTCTTAAGCTTTTACTTTGGGTTTTGTACACCTGCTTCAAACAGCTGAAAATATCATATTTTAGGTTATTGAAAATATATTTCACAGTGGTTTAGATGGTACAATGATTAGCTACACTATGCATTGCTTGTTTTGTCACATAAAATGTAATTAGGCAAACTATCTTTAACCAAAGGTCTAGAGGTGTAAAAGCACCTGCTTTAGTTTACTTCCCTCTCAACCACAGAGAGGGTATCCTACACACACACACACACACACACACACACACAAATACACACACATAAAGGTGAAGCAGGGGTGTCATAGATGTGTAATGAAAGGGGAATCTGTTCCGTAACTCTTTCCTCACTCAGAAGAGATGAGAGCTCTGTTAGTGGTTAGTATTAGCAGCTAATGTTAGCGTTAGCGACACAGAGAGACTCCCACTGATTAAAGCCACCATGTCGCCAGCAGAAGGCTTTGCCGCTCGCTAATGGGAGCCAGAACAGGGGACACTTCACGTTGACTGTACAATAATGTTAGTATCAGAAGGATATTCACTTGATCCTAGCCAATTACTGGAGACTCTCGGTGTGCAAGCCTGAAAAGGAATTCCATGATGTCAAACAGTTGTGAGCCTGACTGAAGTCATATGATTAACAGCTGAGAGACACGAGAGGGGAGAATGTGACTTTAACATGAAACGTGTTTCCATATAACAGAGAAAAGAGGAAGCAAAATAGCCAAGTTTAAAAGTGACAGAAAGGAAAAAGAAAGAAGGGCAAATGAGAGAAAGAAATGAGTGGGAGGAATGTGGGATGAGAGTAGTGAGGAACAAGAACATCAGAAAAGTATTTTATCTTATTCCTCCTCTCTGTAACATCCACTAAACACATCCACTAAACACATCTACTAAACACATCCACTAAACACATCCACTAAACACATCTACTAAACACATCCACTAAACACATCCACTAAACACATCTACTAAACACATCCACTAAACACATCTACTAAACACATCCACTAAACACATCTACTAAACACATCCACTAAACACATCCACTAAACACATCCACTAAACACATCTACTAAACACATCTACTAAACACATCCACTAAACACATCTACTAAACACATCTACTAAACACATCCACTAAACACATCCACTAAACACATCTACTAAACACATCCACTAAACACATCCACTAAACACATCTACTAAACACATCCACTAAACACATCCACTAAACACATCTACTAAACACATCCACTAAACACATCTACTAAACACATCCACTAAACACATCTACTAAACACATCCACTAAACACATCCACTAAACACATCTACTAAACACATCCACTAAACACATCCACTAAACACATCTACTAAACACATCCACTAAACACATCTACTAAACACATCTACTAAACACATCCACTAAACACATCCACTAAACACATCCACTAAACACATCTACTAAACACATCCACTAAACACATCCACTAAACACATCTACTAAACACATCTACTAAACACATCCACTAAACACATCCACTAAACACATCCACTAAACACATCTACTAAACACATCCACTAAACACATCCACTAAACACATCCACTAAACACATCTACTAAACACATCCACTAAACACATCTACTAAACACATCTACTAAACACATCCACTAAACACATCCACTAAACACATCCACTAAACACATCCACTAAACACATCCACTAAACACATCTACTAAACACATCCACTAAACACATCCACTAAACACATCTACTAAACACATCTACTAAACACATCTACTAAACACATCCACTAAACACATCCACTAAACACATCTACTAAACACATCCACTAAACACATCTACTAAACACATCCACTAAACACATCCACTAAACACATCCACTAAACACATCTACTAAACACATCCACTAAACACATCTACTAAACACATCCACTAAACACATCTACTAAACACATCCACTAAACACATCTACTAAACACATCCACTAAACACATCTACTAAACACATCCACTAAACACATCTACTAAACACATCTACTAAACACATCCACTAAACACATCCACTAAAAACTGATCCATCAGTACATTGACACAATGAAGGGCTGGGCCGTACATGTGTACAATCAGCAGACAAACTGGCTGAGGCACATTTAGGTGAAAAGGAGGGAATGGCCAGCGGTGTTTGTAAACAAAGACACAGGGTTAGTTTCAGGGCTGAGAAGGTGTTGTCTACAGCAAAACAACTAGCTCATTGTCATGGCAACAGCACAGGTCACCACCACCCAGGGCTTAGCGAAAAAGTCCCCACAGTGAATCATACAGAGAGCTGTACTGTGCAAAAAAAACTGAAACGTGTGTGTACAGATCTGGGTATCAGTAGAAATATGACACACCATTTACACCAGTCCACACCAATCCAATTCAAGGAGAGCACACTTCAGGGAGAGAATCAGAATTGGGCCGCATTGTTTCTATGTTCGTCCTGTGCTACAGTACAGAGGTAATGAACACTGGGAATGGGCTGGGAATACTGTGTTAGGAAATGGATGCTACGCTACGGGACTGTTTTGGTAGCACAGACTGGAATATGTTCCGGGATTCATCCAATGACTAAATGACTGCCAAACCGTAGCACTCACGTCGGTAGCCATGAAATGCTTTGAAAGGCTGGTCATCAACAGCATCGTCCCAGAACTCTTGACCCACTCCAATTTGCATACCGCCCCAACAGATCCACAGATAATGCAATCTCAATCACACTCCACACTCTATGCATAGTCATTTTACCCCTACCTACATGTACAAATTACCTGAACTAACCTGTACCCTCACACATTGACTCGGTACCAGCACCCCTTTATATATCCTCATTATTGTTATTTTATTGTGAAATGTTTGTTAATTTAAAATATATATATATTTAGTAAACAAGAGTAAACATCTCTTTCTTGAACTGCATTGTCGGTTAAGGGTTTGGAAGTAAGCATTTCACGGTATGGTCTACACCTGTATTCGACGTATGTGACAAATAAAATTAATAAATGACAGATGCACACAGAGCTTCAGCCTCTTCCCCTATGATGAACCAGAAACCTTCCTTGAGTTAAAACCATATTGAAGCATCGCAATGCCTCGTCGCCCGTCCACAGCCCTCTGTGGTCCCCGGCTTGAAAGAGAAGAGATGTAAAGGAAACTTTAAATGAAAAACATCTTAACTTTTGGCAATCAGAGCGTTACGCGCAGAGAAGATGATGACGGACCACCGTGACAGAGGGACGAGGGACGATTGGAGGCTTGATTTGGTTTCTCGCTTTGTTTGTCTGGCCCCCCCCCCATCAACAGAGTCATCCTCCTCTGTTACAGTTTTTGGATCAACATTTAAGGGAAACCCCACACAAGCATAAGAACATTTGAATGATATACTGTAAAGTAAGAGTTTGCCAGAGAGCATGGCTATTGCACAGTTATATAGGCCTAGACTAGTGAATGGATTGTGATATGTTGCACACAGCACAGTAATCCAGGATGTGCTGTTATTAACCTTGACCAGTTGCTGATTTATGGAGATTTTGACCTCGACACAGGAATCTGTTTGGTGTTCGGGTCCTAGGCAGTAGCAATGGTGACATATGTAGCTAGATGGAGGACAGTGGCTGGGTTTGGAATACTCCAGCCCCTAGTTTAGACTTGGCCCAGGCAGGGCAGTGGCTGGTCTGGTCTGCACTAGGCTGTTGAGCTGTTGGGCCTATTCCAGAGAACCAGTGTCCCCCGCTAGGAGCCGAGAGGCCCCCTTAATCACAGCCCCGCTTTGACATCATCACCCCTAGCTAACACACAATGGACCACCCTGTACAGGGAGCAGAGCAGAGGACCACACCTATACAACTGTGTGTGTGTGTGTGTGTGTGTGTGTGTGTGTGTGTGTGTGTGTGTGTGTGTGTGTGTGTGTGTGTGTGTGTGTGTGTGTGTGTGTGTGTGTGTGTGTGTGTGTGTGTGTGTGTGTGTGTGCGCGTCTACTGACATGTACAGAGATACTGCTGCATTCTAACAGTATATAGAAATATTGGCCTGGACATAAACATACTCAGACAATGAAAATAAATTTGCAGACACACAACATAGAGAAACACATTACTTTTTTCCTAGCAACTACACACGAATATGTAATTGTCTCAATGCTTATATTAACATTGACAGACCATATTGTAACCACAAGTCTTGCATAGTGTGATGTCCTGTAGAGATCCACATGTTCATAAACTCCATCTATTTCAGACATAAATACAGACAGACGGCATGTCCATAGGAAAAACATTTTATTGAAAAACATTTTCAGTTCGTAACAGACTGGTGGAATGTGTGTCATTTTTCCTCACTTTCATTTCTTTCTGTTGTTGAATGTTTAACCATTTCAACGGTCTGGCCATCTCAAACTGCAAGGGGAGGGGCTACAGATACAGCCACCTGGAAACCTATCAAAACAGACTAAAGAAACCAGGGAGACAAATGAACAACGCAATCATAATACTGTGTTACTTAAAAACTGGACAGAAATCAAATCAAAAACAGAAGAAAAAAAACGAATTCAATAAATATTTATGGTACACACTTATGGCACGAATATGCAGCAGTCGGTTTGGCAACTTTTTCTCAATTTTTTTTTAAAACCAAATTTCCATGGAAACAGTGCAAAAGGGGAGGGAGTGGGAGGACACGGGGCTTTCCAACGAGCACTAGCTAAAATACATAGCAAAAAATTGAAATTTTATACAAAACATCTTACTTTAAGAGTTTATAAAAAAAAAATGTTTTATTGGGTTCTTGTCAATATTTACACAAGCTATTTACCAAAAAAAGTAGTATGCTCTGTTTTACTGAAGTGTATTCTGTTTTTTCATTTTTTTTTCATTTACTTTCCTAAAAAGGTGAATAAGGCTATCGTAACAACCCAGGATCCATATACAATACAAACATTAATGTATTTACAGTTTCTTACCTACAGAAGAACGGTGCAAAATTACTGAGTCAGGTGACCAAGGGCTGACCAATACGAGCAAGGCATTTTACAGTAGCCTGAAGTACTTTTCCTAGCCAGGTTACTAACATTCTCTCAACATTGCCGCGATATTTCATCCATGTAGCAAGACAGAAAATCTACCCTAGTAATGTTAGGAGGATATCAGTTGTACGTTAGCTAGGATAAGGACATCAGATTCAAAGAAACTAATAAGATTGTCATATTCTGCCGCAGACAGACAGCAACTAAACAGCAATTTGTTTGTGATTCCTAGTGTTTTTCGCTATTTCTTAAATAACTGTCCAGGTGCATTTCATTTTGAAAATGTTTCTTTTTTCACAGTTTACCTTGGAACTACGGCACACAGTAAAAAACAAACAAACAAAAAAAATACGTTTAAAATAATACTACAAATGAAAACCTAACAGCAGGCTCGTGTGACGTACTTTGCTAGTTTTGTTTTGTTTAGTTTGTTGTTACATCTCTCAGTGGTTTAAGAACACTTTCCATAGGTGTAGGTTTCTCTCAATTCTTAAAAAAATAAAGAAAAATTGCATATTGCAGATTTTGTAGCCTCTTAGAGGCACAAACCTTGTATCATACAAGGCTTGGCTTTTTCGGTGAAATTTGATGTTCTTAATGAACTAATGAGAATGTTGGTAGTGAGCAGATACATGTTTGGGGTGTGGTCTAAGTCACAATCTAGTTCTCGTTTTCTTTAGTCAGTGTTTTCACGTATGTGAATAAACAGACAAATAGCTGTCTCACTGGACTTGCTCAAGAAGAGGTACACACACACACTCTCACACACAGAGAAAACACTATCACGTGGTAGTGAGGGGGAAGGGGGGCACAGGGTAATCGTGGGAATCTTCCCATGGTCCTTTGGGAGATGCTACAGTGGAGTGTGGGATATACTGCTGGTCAGCCTCGTGCACCCGGTTATGCTATTTTGGGTCCAAAAACCTCCTCTCCCCTTCGTGACATGCGTCCAGGCTGCCCTCCCTGTCCCCTTCCCAGGCCCTAGCCCTGAATATCTGGAAAAAAAGGCAGCCATTTGGGTGGGAGTTGATGAAAAGGTGGGACATTATGGGTGAAATAGATATCAAGTCATCAAAACCCTAGCTTGCATAATGTGCACTTTTATACCATAATATATTAACGTTAACTTCTCATTACCGCCTTTCTGACAACACCTGTGCTCTGTGTCTATCATAAATAGATTCTGCTTTTTTTTCAGTTGTTTTTTTGCCTTCCTTTTTGTGTTTTCAAATGTCCTCCTTTAAAATGTACACCTATTTTGTTACAAAAAATGATAATAATCAAAAACTCACAATAAGGAAATGCTAAAGATGATGCTTGAAAAACAGTGACAATGCGCTTTGATGTCCCTGTGCTTTTTAAAAGTTGAGAATGAGAGCACCAGTCCACCTGTTTGGGCCATTTGGGGGCCTCCGGGGCCCTTGCGGCAGCAAGACAATACAGTACCTAGAGCTGTTTTAGCCAGCGGCTGGGTTAAACTCAACTAGACCTGGGACTCTCTTATCTTTACCTTTCTTCAATGTCTCAGAAACTGCAGCAGTAAGCAGGTTGGGATATCTGATTGCCTGTACTTCCAGTTTAATTAACACCTCTTCATGTTGTAAAGTCCTATCTGTGGAAAATTCAAGCCAGCCCTCGCTACTGTGATCCCTTTACTGAAGGGATACAGTCTCTCTCTCTCTCTCTCACTTTCTCTCACTCTCTCTCTCTCTCTCTCTCTCACTCACTCACTCACTCACACTACCACTGCCACTCTCTCCCTCTCTGTGACTGACTGCCTGGGTGGAGGGATATCAGGGGGGTTAAAAGTGCTGCTCTATTGTTCGCTTAGCTCCCACACCCTTCCCAGAAGCCACCTGGCTAGCCCTGACCCCACAGAGGGGGTATAATGGGCACCCTATACCCTGACGGGGTGGAGCCCACATAAAACCCCTCATCTTCTTCTCCCTCTTTAAGTCCTGCTCTCTGCTCTCCCAGTCCTGGGTTGCAGGGTGTTTGTTTGTGTGTGTGTGCGTGTGCGTGTGTGTGTGTGTGTGTGTGTGTGTGTGTGTGTGTGTGTGCGTGCGTGTGCGTGTGCGTGTGCGTGTGCGTGTGTGTGTGTGTGTGTGTGTGTGTGTGTGTGTGTGCGCGCATACACCACATACACCATCACGACATGAGCTGCGACAATACCACATCACAAAAAATATATATATCTGCAAGTTCAACAATACCAGCAATGAAAAACAGAAATGAACCAACAATATGACACTACGAAAAGGAATCATGTTCTTTTACAAACCTTTTTTTTTCAAGTAACAACTTTAATGAATCTTGACGCTAGAAAGTAAAAGGTGTCTTCGGACAATGAGGGAAAAGTGGGCTGTAACTAGTACGAGGACCTGAACAGTTCACAATGAGTGAGAGTGGGTGAGTGGGTGGGTGGGTGGGTGGTAGGGTGAGTGGGTGATGTCCTTGTGTCAGTCAGGAAAGTCCCAGAGTGGATATTTCCAAATCCCCCTTGTTTTTTTCTCCCTCTTCCGTCATTTAATCCACAAAGTGTCTCTGGCCAATGAGGAGAGGGACTGACTGACATTACTGACATGAGTTCATGGTCGGGCCCTTCCTTCCTTTTTCCTCTTCTAGTCTCTCTGCCATCCCTCTCGTTCTCCCTCCTGTGTCTCTTCCCCAGCAATAGTCTCTCTCAGGGAGAAAACCAGGGTAGGATATCGACTCCTCCCCCTTCTCCTCTTTTTCTCTCCATCTGTCCATCCTATTTCAAAACAAACGCGTGGGTGCGTCTTTCTGTCTCTCCGTCCGTCCGTCCGTCCGTCCACACACAAACACACGCGCTCGGATCCCCCAGCGTCAGTCGTAGTGCGCAAAGAAACAGAGGGCTACTGTTAGAGGAGAGGAGCAGAGAGGAGGGATCCCCAAAAAGCCCCAGAGAGCAGCAGCAGCTTTACTCTGTAAGTTCTCCAATGAATCCCAACAATGAAGAATAATAACAGGAATAGTAAAGTTTAACAAGAAAAACAACAGAGATGTGGGGAAGGAAGGAGAGATAGAGCGTTCTGGGGGGGCGGTGCCTGGGGGGAAGGGGGGTGGAGCTGAGCTCAGACCTTGTAGTAGATGTTGGCAGGGCTCTGGGGGGGCATCTCCTGAACAATGTACACCGGGTGACCGTAGTCCCCGCTGACTTTCTCGTAGTGCGGGCAGAAGACGCTGTCTGCAGTCCTGAGCGGGATGATGATGTCACTGGGCTCCGAACCGTTGTTGTTGCCGCTGCCGCCCCGTTTGGGCGTGGCCAGTGTGCTGAGGGACAGCGCTGTGGCGTGCTGTGGCGAGTGCTTGCGGTGCCGCCGCCGGTACTTGAGCAGCAGCACGACCAGCATGATGATGATGATGATGAAGATAACGCTGCCCGAGGCAATGCCGGCAAACAGGGCCACTTCGGAGCCGATGACACTTGAGGATTTCCCGCCCGTCCCTTGGTCGCCCTCGCCCTCCCTGTACGACGGACCTGAGAGGAGAAGAAGGGAGAAAAGTGAAACAGAGTGAGTGAAATTCTTTCTAAAACAGAGTGTCAGGTCATACAGATTGAGAGTGGCATGGAGGGAGGGAGAATGGAGAAAGCGAGGGTGGGGTCGTAGAAGGATTAGGGGTCTCCTTCCAGTTTTATCTTTCCATTCTCTCTCTCTCTCTCTCTTCCCCCCTCCTTCTCTCCCTCCCTCTCTCCCTCCATCTTCATTATGTCAGAGTGAAGGTGAAAGACAGGCGGACGGAGGACAATGACCAGAGAGTAAGGGCTCCTTTCACACAGCTCTCCCCTTAAGGTCACATTCAATCTCTGGTCTATTCAAACACAGCTGGTGGTCACTACGGCCTTGGAGCTACGGCACAGCACAGCACAGTCCCACATAGCACAAAATGGCTGAAGTGGGTTTTCAATGCAGTAGCATGTCAATGAAAAACATGGTCAAAATGAATGTAGAGCCATTCCTTTTCTACTTACGACTAAGTCCACAAGGAAGTTGATAGTATTATACGATGAAGCCACATTCACTGTAAAACCCAAGCAAGCTGTGTCATCTCTATTAATTACAACGATTATTGTATACATCCAGGACTCAAGGACAGGTCGGTTCACTTCCCCCCTAGGATTGGGGCCTGGGAAGCAGGATTACTGTGTCTCCCTGTCTGCCTCCACTCCCCTGAGGGCTAGTGCTGGAGCTATGGTGGATGGCAGTGGGCCCAACGCAGGTACCCTTCCGTTGTTTTACAAGGGGATTATGCTGCCTCAGACACTTTTCTCAAACCACTGACGCCCATATGCTCCTGTTCCGAGCCGGGGAGGAGGGATGAGGTGAAAAGGGAGGGGAGAAGATGCTGAGGTCTGCAGATTGGGGTGCCAACGCGGATTTAGTGGCGCGCTGGCAGATTTGTGCGCCGGTTGTCAGAGGGATTTGAGTGTGAACACAGAAAGGTGGGGCTAAAGGAGCCGCGCCCTCGGTAACAGGGCAGCGAGCGTCTCTACGCCTCCACCGCAGCAGCGTTTATTTAGGTCAGCTTGTTTTCTCTCCTCGACTGATTTTTTCCCCCTCAAAATAAAGTTCATTGGGGAAATTGCGGGTCTGGTTTTCTTTGGCGATTTTAACTGCTATTTAATAAGAGAGATAAGAGCGGTCGGTGTGTGCGTGCGTGTGTGTGAGGAGAACAAGCGTGAGTCTGTGCTCCGAGGCCGGTAATATGTTGGGTGGCGATTGGATCATTTTCCTGAAAATGTCACTTTGCGGACAGGAAGTGGGGCGGGGATGGAGATACTGTAAGTTTGGGAGCCCAGCAGAGATGCCTATCAGTTTTATAGGCAACTTTCAATTACCAGGAGAAAAATTGCTGACCTATACTTCCTACGCTTACCCACACTCACACTCACACACACACACTCACACACACTCACACACTCACAGACAGTCTCAACCTGCTTTTACCGAAACTGTCTTAGAGCGGTAGACTTGAATGCCTGATGATTTCGTAAGTCTTTCTTAGCACGCTTACCTTTCTTCTCCAGCACTTCGTTTGGTTTGTATGACTCCTTGTCGGGGTGCTTGGGAGGGTATCTGGTGGGGTAGTCTTTGGGTGAGATAGGGTCAGAGGGATCTGGAAGACATAGATAAGAAACACAACTATCAGACACAATGGACATGGATGATTCACGTTCACTGTGTGTGTGTGTGCTGTGCATATGTCTCGCGCAGTGTGTGTGTAGCATGCTTGCACGTGTTTGTGTTGTGTTGTGTTGTGTGTGTGTGTGTGTGTGTGTATGTGTGTGTGTGTGTGTGTGCGCGCAGCGCTGCTCTTAATGAAACGCAGCACTCCTGATTAATTCCCTGACCTTCAGCAGTTTTCAGTGAGCTGCTGCTGTTGTGGATGGCAACCTCAGGAAATTACCCCATTGGGTGGCGAGGCAACTGATTTATGAATAATCATGGTCATTAATTACCGGCAGGTGCCGGGCGGCGGGTGTCGCCACAGAGGACAGATGTGGTGTGTGTGTGTGTGTGTGTGTGCGTGTGAATGTCAACTGGGGACATTTGGTCAACTGGGGACATTTTGCTCGTCCCCAAAAGGTCAAATGCTATTTCTAGGGTTAAGGATAGGTTTTGGGGGTAAGGATAGGGTTAAACCTGGAGGCCCACCCCCTCTCTCTCTCTCTCTCTCTCTCTCTCTTTGTCTGTTGTAAGTGTCATGGAGGCTATTGGGCTGAATAATGAAATACCTCACAATGCCTCAGATAACCTTACTGTGTGTTATGCAAATACAGTCCTCATTCAATTTTCACACATTCTGTATGGTTATCTGTTTATAACTATACGCCACCAGCACTCACATACACTTACAAATGTCGTTTGAATGAAGGAGTAACACTCACTTTGTCCCACTTTCATGATTATCTTCATGGACTTCATCTTGCACACCCCTCCTTCCTGGTTCTCCAGGCCCTCCATTGTGCCATTTGATGTTGCTGAGAGAGAGAGAGAGAGAGAGAGGGGGGGGGGGGGGATTAGCATTAGCCACTGTGCTAACATCATCGCAAACAGCAAAATAACAGTACAGTGACATGTACATTACGTCTGTCTTGGGCTGTACAGCCACATTTGAAAGACGTCAGGGAAACGTTGAAAGCCCCTAACAAGCGAGTGATTTCTTTTTAATAAAGTCACAATCCATCCCCTCGCCACCCCAGTCACCACAAACTGCTGCCAGAATATTCCACGTAGCCCACGCCTCCAAAGTCAATTAGCTTGAGTAATTATGTTTGTAATATCTCTAACTGAGCTGACTGGCCCAGTGGAACAGCCAGTTACGGAGACAGAGAGAGAGAGAGAGACGGAGACAACGGGACAGGAACAATAGGTGCTGGGACACAGGAAACTCTACAGTGGCTAACAGGACATTAACACGTACGACACTCTGTAGAATGCTACAGTGGTATTAGAAGAACCAACTACCGCAAATACAACTCTCAAACACTCCCCTCTAGCCGAAACCTGCTGAAGGGTATAGAAAAGAAGAAGAACCAGGAGGAAATAAATGATTAATAAAAGAGAGGGAAATAAACAATCGCAGGAAAGTCAAGTGGGCTTTTTTTTCCCGGCGAGATGAAAAGGCAGTGAAAACAACCGAGGGAATGGATGGAGGTGCTAAATATTTCAGTAACCCTTAAATATAAAAGAGCTTAAAGGGTTTGAGAAGCTGTTTAAACAGCGGCAAGAGCCGCAGAAGTGGTGCACTAAACACGGTGTTTTGGGGCGCGCCGAGCAGCGGTGAGCAGATGTCGGAGAGCGGAGATGAGGGAGGCGAAAGACTTCCCACATGTGATAGAGGAACAAAATGGGCCCCTAAACAGATGCTGGGAGGACTTTTAAAGTCAGAAAAGCAGATTAGAAAATAACATTAAAACGCTGTATACAGATGTAGCCTTGCACGCCCATGGGCAGAATCAGTAGACTGTGACTAGCTACACTATAAGCAGTGAGTGCTGCTCTGTGGATATAGCCATTGCATGGACCTCCATACTGATTTCACACTGGACCTCCCTGCCTATTCTCTCCCAAACCCTCCCTGCTTCAGCCTATTCTCTCCCAGTCCCTCACTTCCTGGGCCTTTTCTCTCCCAGTCCCTCTGCTGCCCCTAGAGGCAGCGGGTAGCGCTGCACCTGGCATGGGGGGGTTGGGAGAGGGGGCTTGTGATCTATCAGGTCAGTAACACAGTGGCTAACGA